>NC_064670.1:60510676-60810676 GCF_943734685.1 Anopheles coluzzii
CCCGGATGATAATGTGCAGGGTTCTGTTTCACCGGCGGTGGATGTCGTTGAAGTTACGCCGGAAGAGCAGACTTCAGCCAGCATAGAGTGCCAGGAAACTTCCCATCCTATCAAGGAACAGGGTTTCGAGGTTAGTGCCAGCAAACTGCAAGAAGCTCTGATGGTAGCAAGGGAGCTGCATACGTATACGAAGGATCGGAACAATGTACATGCTCCGATAAAAAAGATGTCAGTGAGCATCCTCTCGGCGTTATCGTGTATCGAACGGGAGCTGCTGACTATGAAGTTGCGAGCGGAGAGGGCTGAAAAGGCGCTTCGCGAGGTCCAATCGGAACCTCCAGAAACACCTATGACTGGGAAGAGAAGTAGGAAAGCGAGAACGCCAGAGGAAGCAGAGGACGCTAAACGAGCAAAAAACGATGCTCCCTCTTGTAACCGTCCAGATGCAGAGTACAGCGAAGGGGGTAAAAACTCAGAGAACGGTGAGCTATGGAGCACGGTTGTCAGCAAAAAGGCCCAACGCAAGAAGAAGATGGGAACCATGGCGGAGGGTAAGCAAACAAGATCGGGTGAACACAACGGCCCAGTTAAACCCGTACCGCGACGACCAAAAACGGAGGCAATCCTAGTTGAGACAACTGAAGTATCAACGCACAAAGACATCCTCCGCAAGCTTAAAGCTGACCCTGAGCTACAGTCGTTCGGCAAACAAGTTGCTCGAATAAGAAGCACAAAAAATGGAGGATTGCTATTTGAGCTTAAGAAAAGTGATCAAACGGAGTGCGAAAGCTTTTCCGGAAAGATTCAACAAGCCATTGGTGAAGCTGGCAACGTAAAGTCTTTGGGACAAATGGAGACAGTAGAAATTCGTTTCATCGACGAAGAAACGGAAGCAGCTGACGTAGAGAGGGATCTGAGAAACCAGATAACTGGTCTCGAAGGCTATAAGGTGGAGGTAACGATGAAGCCTTCCTTCTCTGGTATGCAGACCGCTCTAGTGAAACTCCCGGTAAAGCTAGTGTCGGTGGTTACAGGAGCAGGAAAAGTGCAAATCGGTTGGTCAGTCTGCCCGGTGCGTATAAATATACCGAGCAGAAGATGTTATCGCTGCTGGCAAACCGACCACATTTCTCAGGACTGTTGTGGACCAGACAGAAGGGACTGCTGCCTGCGCTGCGGGGAAAAAGGGCACTTCGCTGCTACGTGTCGTCAGCCACCACGATGTGTGCTTTGTCCAGATGGATCCAACGCGCATCACTCTAGTGGAGCATTCTGTCCGGCGGCTAAGAAAACAGCACCATGGAAGTAGCCCAGATAAACCTAAACCATTGTGAAGAGGCACAGGCACTACTGAGCCAGGTGATGGTGGAGGAGATAGGAGATATTGCCATAGTCTCTGAGCCATACAGCGCTCCAACAGGCTCTAGTAGCTGGGTGGCAGATAAGACTGGGAACGCTGCAATATGGGTGACAGGCAGGTACCCAATACAACGGGTAGTATCTAACACCTTCGAGGGTTTCTGCATAGCTGAAGTAAATGGAGTGTTTTTCTGCAGCTGTTATGCTCCCCCAAGTTGGGAGCTAGAGAGCTTCCATGTTATGCTAGACAACCTCGTAGCAGAGCTGGATGGGCATAGACCACTTGTAATTGCCGGTGATTTCAATGCCTGGGCTGTGGAATGGGGGAGCAAGCGAACTAATAGCAGAGGTGATGCTGTTCTCGAAAGCTTCGCCCGGCTGGGAGTAACGCTGGGAAATACCGGCACAACCCCCACGTTCAACAGAAACGAGAGGACATCAATCTTTGATATTACGTTCTGCAGTCCCACCCTCTCGGAGAGATTGAACTGGCGAGTTAGTGATGCACTCACTCTCAGCGACCATAATGTTGTCAGATACGCCATCATCCAAGGGCATAGGCTAACATCATCATCAGCGCATGGGTCCCGAGTTGGTGGTAGAGGCTGGAAAACCGAATCCTTCAATGAGGATTTCTTTAAGGAGCTTTTAGCTTTCGGAGATTTCGGCGAAGCCGTGAGCGCCTCTCAAATCGTGATAGCCCTTACCAAAGCCTGTGATGGCGCTATGCCAAGAAGAAAACCTCCTAACGGGCGACGACCACCTGTGTACTGGTGGAACGCGTCGATTAAAAGAAAACGGGCTGAATGCGTAGCAGCACGGCGCAAAATGCAGCGAGAAAGATGCCCTGAAGTAAAACAACAACTCAGGATCGTATACATTGCGGCTAGGTCAGAACTTAAAAGAGCGATTAAAGCCAGTAAAAGGCAACACTTCCTCAAGCTATGCGACGAAATCGCTCGGAAGCCCTGGGGACTTGCCTTCAATACACTCATGAATAAGGTAAAGTCTTCGGAACCTGTAGAACAGTGTCCTGTAAAGCTGAAGAGCATTATTGAAATCCTGTTTCCAACACATGCACCACCGAACCTCAGTCCTACGATCAACACGCCAGAGACTGACCCTGTGCCTATAACGAGACAGGAGATTATTAACCTGGCCAATCGTTTAAAATGTGGCAAAGCTCCTGGGATAGATGGCATCCCCAATATGGCGATCAAGGCTGCTATGTTGGCATACCCTGATGTGTTCAAAAACGTGCTAATGAACACCCTGACTACCGGCCAGTTTCCGTCAATGTGGAAAAGACAGAAATTAGTCTTGATACCGAAGCCAGGTAAGCCGCCAGGCCACCCGTCAGCTTTGAGGCCCTTGGGACTTGTGGATAACCTGGCCAAAGTGCAAGAGATGGTGATTTTGGACCGCCTAACAAAATACACTGAGGGACCACACGGTCTGTCTGATCGTCAATTCGGCTTCCGGAAAAAACGATCTACAGTGGACGCGATACTGGCGGTGCTGGAAAAAGGTAATGCGGCGTTTCAACGGAAGCGATGTGGAGCTCGATACTGTGCGCTCATCACCATCGACGTGAAGAATGCCTTCAACAGTGCTAGTTGGGAGGCAATTGCGGCAGCGGTAGAGCGCATGAAGATTCCCCCGCACTTGTGCAGGCTGTTGAGGAATTATCTTGACGGTCGCGTGCTGCAGTATGATACGGCGGAAGGAGTGAAAACCAATGCCATCACCGCAGGCGTACCCCAGGGATCAGTGCTTGGTCCCACCCTGTGGAACGTCATGTATGATGGAGTACTGACCCTCGCCCTCCCTCCTGGTGTCGAAATCACTGGTTTTGCAGACGACATCGCTATCACTGTCTCAGCTGTGTCTATTGAGGAGGTAGAGATGCTCGCCACCGACGCAGTCTGTCGGATTGACCGGTGGATGCGGGACGCAAAGCTAGCGATTGCGCATGCGAAGACTGAGTTCATCGTCATCAGCAGTCACAAGGTGCACCAAAAAGCATCGATAATGGCAGGAACTGTACAAGTCGAGTCTACCAGATCGCTGAAGTATCTTGGAGTAGTCATTGATGACCGACTGAAATTTAAGAGCCACCTCGAGAAAGCCTGCAAGAAGGCCATGAAAGCAATAAATGCACTAGCGGCATTCACTCCAAACATTGGCGGACCGAGTAGCAGCATTAGGCGCCTTCATGCTAACTGCGCCATCTCGGTGTTGAGGTACGGAGCGCCGGTTTGGGCGCATATACTAAAGGAGAAGCAGCACCAGAACACCGTGAATAAGGTGCACAGGAAGTTGGCCATGCGTGTTACTAGCGCGTACCGTACCATTTCGTACGAAGCGGTATGCGTTATTGCGAGCATGATGCCTCTTTGCATCACCCTCGAGGAGGACTCAAAGAACTTCCGGAAATCGCGTGCGGGGGAATCTCTCACTGAGACTGCCAAGAAAGCCTCAAGGCAAGCATCGATGCGGCAATGGCAGAACGAGTGGAGTAACTCGTTGAATGGAAGATGGACCTACTTGCTGATCCCCGACGTTGCAGCATGGCTAGACAGGAAACATGGTGATGTGGACTACTTTGTCACCCAGGTTCTTTCTGGCCATGGCTGTTTTAGAAGCTATCTACACAGGTTCAATCGCGCCTCTTCATCTCGGTGCCCTGCGTGCAAGGATGAAGATGAGACGATGGACCACGTCATGTTCCACTGCCCTCGATTCGCCGAGGAACGCCTGCAGTTGAACGAGAGTTGCAGAGTAGAGGTGGGCCGTTCTAACCTGGTACAAGTCATGCTGCAGCACACCGACTCATGGGAGGCAGCGGCAACAACAATGCGTCTGATCCTGACCAAGCTGCACCAAAAATGGAAGCAAGACCAGCAGCTCGGCGATATTTACATTCGTCGAGAGTGTATGTGTTAGTGAACGCGTGAGTGCGCGGCGGAAAAAGTGTCGTTTAGTGTCTTGTGTTTCGCGTCGTCGTCATGACCGTTTTGTGTTCGCGTGATAACTGTAAAATCTGTCTCGCGAACTTTGGCTCATCGTGCAGTAGCGAGGTTGAAATGCTAATGCATAAGCCCTTCTCCAAGAAGCATACCGAAAGGTGAACCCATGGGGAAGGGTATATGGCCCAAGGAGGGGGTTTACTGGGTAAGAATCCCATGTCAACACCCGTGCGACAACGGGAGTCTTCCGAAGATTCCCCCTCCTTGTAAAACAAAAAAAACACACACACACACACACACATACACACACACACACACACACATACACACACACACACACACACACACACACACACACACACACACACACACACACACACACACACACACACACACACACACACACACACACACACACACACACACATACACACACACTCACACATATACACACACACACACACACACACACACACACACACACACACACACATACACACACACTCACACATACACACAATCAAACACAAGTAACGTGGTAAAACAAGTGCAAGGTGCGTTGAAAACACCAGGGTTCTATCTTTATGTCCGATACTGTACTATATAGGTACTATATAGTCCCAGCTTCGTCCGTCGCGACAGCTTCTTTGAGGTGAACTGCTTTTTCAGGCTGTAGAATGACCGGTTGGCAGCCAGCATCCTTGCGCACAACTCAACTTCCATACTGTTGTCGTTGCTGACCTTTGACCCAAGATAGGTGAATTGTGGGACGACTTCAAAAGTGCGGTCACCTATCTGTACATCACGCCTACGTAGATTCTGATTATTTATTGGTAGACCCGCTGATGTTGCCACCATCAGTTTGGTCTTTGCCTCGTTTATCTGCAATCCGAGGTTCTCTGCCGCCTGCTCAATCCCTTGGTAGGCTTCTGCTACATAGGAGAGCCGCAGACCAATGATGTCTATATCATCAGCGTATGCCAGGATCTGGGTTGACTTATAGAAGATGGTTCCCGTAGTCTCCACCCTCGAGTCGCGGATGGCCCTCTCTAGCGCCAAGTTGAATAGGAGACAGGCAAGCCCGTCTCCCTGGCGCAGACCCTTGGTGGTAGCAAAAGGTCCTGAGAGTTTTCCATCCACCCTCACCTGGCATGTGACGTTGGTCATAGTCATTCTAACTAGCCTTATCAGTTTGGCCGGGATTCCAAATGAGTTCATGGCGTCGTACAGTTTTACCCTGGCTATGCTATCGTATGCGGCTTTGAAGTCTATGAAGAGATGGTATGTGTCGTTTCTGTATTCAGCCATCTTCTCCAAGATCTGCCGCATGGTAAAGATCTGATCAGTGGTTGATTTTCCGTTTCGGAATCCTCTTTGATAATTTCCTACTATCTTTTCGACGTGCGTGACAAGGCGATCCTGGAGGATCAGGGAGAATATTTTATAGGCGGTATTCAACACCATAATACCCCTGTAGTTGTTGCAGTCCAACCTATCTCCCTTCTTGTAGATGGGGTAGATGATGCCGAGATTCCAATCACAAGGCATCGATTCGCTATCCCACACCTCAGTAACAATTTGATGAATCTCGTTTTCTAGTCGTGCACCTCCATTCTTGATCAGTTCGGCTGCAATTCCGTCGGATCCGGTTGCCTTGTTATTTTTCAGCCGACGGATAGCCTTTCGTGTTTCTTGTATGCTAGGTGGCAGTAGCATGACACTATCTGCCAGTGGCGCTTCTAGCTGTTCGCTAAACTGGTCATTTAGTAATTCATCAAAGTACTGAGCCCACCGCGAGAGGACCTCTGGCTGGTTACTGACCAGATCTCCATCCTTGTTGCGACAGCAGGTTACCTTAGGTACAACGTTGTTTCGGTGACCTGCTATCGCTTGGTAAAACTTTCGTGTTGGTCCGTACGCCTCTCTGGTTTGCTCGAGTTCCCGCATGTTTTGCTCTTCCAAAGCATGCTTCTTGGAGCGGTGAACTCGTTTCTCTTCGCGTCTGAGCCGTGAATATTCCTCTGCGCATGCCCGCGTTCTATGCCGTTGCTGCATTGCTCGGTATGTAGTATTCTTACGTTCGGTCACTTGTCTGCATTCATCGTCGAACCAGCCAGATTTGGTGTTGCCACGACGTGGTGGGAGTATATTTCTTGCACAGTTTATTATTTTTGTTTTTAGAGCGTTCCACCTCTCGCTCGTAGTTTCATATCTGTTTTCTGGTAGTAGAGACTCGTCTAAAGCGGCTTTGAATTCCTGTTGGACAGTAATGTCCCTTAGAGAGTCCGTGTTGAGCCGAGGCTGCGTGTTTTCTCCGCCCCCATTGGCGCGGGGGCGGGCGATTCTACAACGTATCACTAAGCCAACCAAGTAGTGATCGGAATCGATATTGGCTCCTCGATAAGTTCTGACGTTTAACAGGCTCCACTGTCGTCGGCGGCTTATTAACACGTGGTCGATCTGGTTGAAGGATTCGCCATCCGGGTGCGCCCACGTCATTTTGTGAATGTCCCTCCGCGCAAATTTGGTACTTCCTACAACCAGATTGTTCGCTTCGGCGAACTGGACCAATCTACTACCATTATCGTTACTGTGCTCATGCAGACTGTGACAGCCAGTGTATTGGCGGTACATTGGCTCCCTACCGACTTTTGCGTTGAAGTCCCCCAGGATGATTTTGAGGTCATGCCTGGGGCACGCATCTATAGTTCTAGCGAGGCGGCCGTAAAAAAGGTCCTTCTCCTCTTCCTCTTTATCTTCGGTAGGGGCGTGAACGTTTATGAGGCTTATATTAAAAAATTTGCCTCGCATGCGCAGGATGCATAGCCTATCGTTTATAGCCTTGAAATCTATGATTACGGATTTCAGCCGGGGACCTACGGCGAAACCCGTTCCGAGCACGTGGTGGCGGTCGTGGCAGCTGTAGTAAATGTCGTAGCATTGCTTACCACGCCTGTTGTGCACACCGTTCCCTAGCCACCGAATCTCTTGTAGAGCTACGAGGTCCATGCTCAGTGTGGCTAGGGCGTCATCAAGTTGTTTCAAGGCTCCGGTTTTGCTAAGAGTGCGTACGTTCCATGAGCCCATTTTCAGAGTAGTCCGGGGGCATTGCGTATGGTCGGTATCGGGATGTCCGTTTCGAAAATTTCTGTGGCTTTCCGTAGTCGTTGGTTCATGGGACTGGGTGACTGGCCCCGCGCCCACGTGACCGTTTTGTTTACCCCTCGGGTTGCCCCCCCGACGTTCAGGCACCCAGTTTTCCGGGATACCCACCCCCCTCCTGGTTCGCCATGTGCCACCATCCGCCCAAGGGGTTGGGTCAAGCCCGTGTACCCAAGCTTATGTGGTGACACATGTTACCACTCTGCACGACGAGGACGTGTCGGAATAGGAGTTGGATGGGAGAGCCTGTATTATCCCTCAATGGGGCTTCGGATCCCATCCCATTACAGAGTTTTTAATGTTTTTAATATAAATTTTCAAAACTGATGAAAACTTTTTTTTATTGGGAATAGATAACAAAACATTTTCAAAATGTTACATACCGCTAAGTTCAATTCACTTCAATCATTTAAAGCAAAATTTAAAGCAAAACGTTACACTGAAAACAACATTCGTTCCAAATCCGCAGCGCAAAACCTCGCGGATTTCTCCTCATACAAACGAGAACGTTCGACCCCGGCAGGTAGAACTCATTCTTTCACGCGCTTCTTACGGTCTCTCAATGGTACGTTATTTTAAAATTGAGCGCCAAGTGAGCGCCTTCTGACAACCGCGGCGAACGGATCTCGTCGTTCGAAGCCCATAGTCGCCCCGAATGATTCGAAACATACTTCCGAGACTGTCCAAACTTGGCTTGCTGACAATAATGTCAATACAATGAAGTGGCCTGCCCTTAGCCCGGATCTCTATCCCATTGAGAACCTCTGGGCAATTTTCAAGAAGAGGCTGGGTAAAAATATACCACAAGATCTGGATCAACTTTTCAACCATATGCAAGAGGTGTGGGAAAACATGCCACCAGAAACGATCCAGAATCTGGTGATGTCGATGCGTCAACGCATGATGGATGTCATCATGGGCGACGGCAATAAGATCAAGAATTGAGCTTATTGTATTTTTGAATAGGGATCACTGCTCACGAGGGCGGTGGTCCTGATAATAACAACAAAAACCTAACCCGAAAAACAAAAAAAACTACTAACAAATCTATCCGAAACGACATACTTGTGACACAAACACACCCACAAAAACACACTCAAACATACATACACACACATAAATACATATAAACACACACACACACACACACACACATCCACACACAAACACAAACAAATACAAACCACACATAAACCTGTCCCAACGGGTGCATGGTGCGTTGAAAAAACCAACGCCCTATCTTTTTGTCCGATACTGTACCTGTATATGGTATATGGTACATAGGTCCAATAACCTCCGTGGTAAACCAAAAAGTTAGTGGTATCCAAACGGATGATTGTCATACTTACTTACTTATCCGGCGCTACAACCGCTTTTCGGTCTTGGCCTGCCTCAGGAGTGTCCGAAACCGCTCACGGTCTCGCGCCTTCGTCTGCCAGTCCGTTATCCCGGCCTTAATGGCGGACGCCTCCACGCCGTCTTGCCACCTCAATTTGGGCCTACCACGCCTCCTCTGTCCTTGTGGACGGTCTAAAAAGACTTTACGGGCTGGGTCGTCCGTTTCCATGCGTACAACATGGCCAGCCCACCGGAGCCTGGCGAGCTTTATACGCTGTACGACAGTGAGGTCGCCGTACATCTCGTATAGCTCGTCATTATAGCGGCTCCTCCATTGTCCTTCCACACATACGGGGCCAAGTATCCTCCTGAGCATCTTCCTCTCGAACGCGGCTAAGAGGGTTTCGTCAGATTTGCACAGTGTCCATGTCTCAGAGGCGTATGTGAGTACTGGTACTATATAGGTACTATATAGTCCCAGCTTCGTCCGTCGCGACAGGTTCTTTGAGGTGAACTGCTTTTTCAGGCTGTAGAATGACCGGTTGACAGCCAGCATCCTTGCGCGCAACTCAACTTCCATACTGTTGTCGTTGCTGACCTTTGACCCAAGATAGGTGAATTGTGGGACGACTTCAAAAGTGCGTTCACCTATCTGTACATCACGCCTACGTAGATTCGGATTATTTATTGGTAGACCCGCTGATGTTGCCACCATCAGTTTGGTCTTTGCCTCGTTTATCTGCAATCCGAGGTTCTCTGCCGCCTGCTCAATCCCTTGGTAGGCTTCTGCTACATAGGAGAGCCGCAGACCAATGATGTCTATATCATCAGCGTATGCCAGGATCTGGGTTGACTTATAGAAGATGGTTCCCGTAGTCTCCACCCTCGAGTCGCGGATGGCCCTCTCTAGCGCCAAGTTGAATAGGAGACAGGCAAGCCCGTCCCCCTGGCGCAGACCCTTGGTGGTAGCAAAAGGTCCTGAGAGTTTTCCATCCACCCTCACCTGGCATGTGACGTTGGTCATAGTCATTCTAACTAGCCTTATCAGTTTGGCCGGGATTCCAAATGAGTTCATGGCGTCGTACAGTTTTACCCTGGCTATGCTATCGTATGCGGCTTTGAAGTCTATGAAGAGATGGTATGTGTCGTTTCTGTATTCAGCCATCTTCTCCAAGATCTGCCGCATGGTAAAGATCTGATCAGTGGTTGATTTTCCGTTTCGGAATCCTCTTTGATAGTTTCCTACTATCTTTTCGACGTGCGTGACAAGGCGATCCTGAAGGATCAGGGAGAATATTTTATAGGCAGTATTCAACACCGTAATACCCCTGTAGTTGTTGCAGTCCAACCTGTCTCCCTTCTTGTATACGGGGTAGATGATGTCGAGATTCCAATCACAAGGCATCGATTCGCTATCCCACACCTCAGTAACAATTTGATGAATCTCGTTTTCTAGTCGTGCACCTCCATTCTTGATCAGTTCGGCTGCAATTCCGTCGGTTCCGGTTGCCTTGTTATTTTTCAGCCCACGGATAGCCTTTCGTGTTTCTTCTATGCTAGGTGGCAGTAGCATGACACTATCTGCTATGATTGTCATAACAGATCTTAATAACCTACGGTTATTACGACCGATAAGAAGAATCGAAGCTTAGGGGTAAAATCATTAGAATCATTGATCTTATTGTTTTTGTACTCCTCGGATTGCATATTCCTCATTTTTTTGATTAAAACGAGACATCAGTTTTGTAAATCAACTAGCAGTTGTTATAAAAAAGAGCAAAACATACCCTGGTAGGTGGTTATGGAAATTAAGGTTAAAAGGAAGAGGAAAACAGGGCAAATTGGGCATGTATAGCAGTTTACTGAAAATTCCTTTGAATATGCCACAAAATAAATTATTTTTAATATGCCGTTATGATTTATCTATAAATCAAAGTTGCCACATAGCCTGAAAATAACTTAAACACATGAAAAAACATGTTGATGTTTCACGAGCTACTATTTTAACACGCGGGGCAAAATGGGCATAGTCCTTTTGCAAAATGGGCATATATAAACAAAACTTGAAACGTCAAAACACTTGGGCCACAACAACTGCGCTTAGGTAATGGTCTACGCTTTTGCGCACGTTTCGTAAAATGTATTCTCGTCCTATTTTTTGTTTTACTGGTCATGAAAGCCTTTTAAATTCCTTCAAACATTTGTTATCAAAATTAAAACAGATTTTACACGTTTCAATCGAATCTTTCGAAGCTGTGCCTGTTACCATTATTGTAGGGACAAATACAACACCATAGCCTCACCAAGCGCCAATATGTCAAAAGCATCTGCCCATTTTACACAAGCGTAACTGCCGTTTTTGCCCCAAGCGTAACTGCCCATTTTTCCCCACTTGAAGCATTTTTGTAGTTATTTTTATAATAGTAAAAATACGCATTCAAATGCCTTGTTTTCTCGAGCAAAATGTAAAGAAATATCATATCTTTAAAAATATACCATGTAAAACTTCCACCAATCCTTGTGACACTAGTTTAAGCTCATTTTCGAAGTGGCAAAAATTACACCAATATGCTACTTAATCTTATTTTGCATTTCTCTTGGTTATTTGTTATATAAGGGTTATGAAACTTACATGGTGTTCATAGAACACTTCAATGAATACATTTTAAGCATTTGAATGTATCTTTGTAGTGAAATAACGCTTTTTAACCATTTTGCCCCACATGCCCATTTTGCCCCGCTTTCATCTACAACATTATAATATTCAGCCAGAATCAGATCAAATAACTGTTTTAGTGGCAAAAACATACCACAAAAACCACAAGCCTACATCTACAACTTGACGGAAAATCTTAAAATTCAATATAGGGAAAAGCATGACAAAATGGACCGGTTAATGATTTGGGACTGCATCTTATTGCGTAACCCTATTCCAGGCAACCGGCTACCCGGGTAGCAAAATCGATCTTTATTGCTCATTTCTCTGATTCCAGGAATCCGATTCAATTGAAATTTGGTATATTTGTGTAATCCACAGCCATCTATCACTGAATTTTTTCGTAGAATTTTTTGAGCATAATTAACCTGATTTTTAGGATTAAGTTTTCCAATACCCCTATTCCAGGCAACCGCGCTACACGGGTAGCCAGCAACTTTGGAAGCTTACAGGGTTTTCCAAGCCACTTCAATGTTGGTACTGAAGATTTCAACAAATGCTGAAGGCTGCACGGGCGATTTTAAGTCTGGAAAGCCAGTTCAAAGCACAAAGTTTCGTATTCAAAATCGTAACACTATTTTTCAATTTTGGTATACGCCACTTCAATCTGTCATTTTGGTGGGCAGTCGCCACTATGGGATAGAAGAAACTGCAATACGTCAAAATGTTCAATGATTGATGGTTTGTTTTCCTTTAACATTGGAAACGTGTTTTAACGTGCAAACAACAATTATTGAATTCATTAAAAAAATTAAAACTATTGATAGTTTTGTTCATTTGATGGTTTCCATACTGTATTCGTTGGGATGATTTAGAAAACATCACTCACTGAACATTATGACGTATTTCATTTCCTTCTATCCCATAGTGGCGAGAGCCCGCTAAACTGACAGATTGAAATGGCTTATACCGATATTGAAAATTAGTGTAACGATTTTGAAAACAAAACTTTTTGTATTGAACTGACTTTTCAGACTTGAAATCACCCGTGCAGCCTTCAGCATTCGTTTAACGTGGTTGAAATTTTCAGCTTCAACATTGAAGTGGCTTGGGAAACCCTGTATCAATTGTTGGAAGTCATGCCGAAGAACCCTGTTCCTATAAACCCTGTTCCTCTGAACGGTGTTTCCAGGCCATAATATGGCTAAGACATTGAACTGTGTTTTAGCTGTCATCGAGCCGCGCTGACAGCTTCCGTGTGTGGATAAAATAGATGTGAATAAAACGTGGATTTGCGCAGCAGAACAAATTGGTTTGTCCTCTTTTGTTTTACTCAGCGAATGATTGACATTGACTGCGTTCAACAGGTTATGGGCCCAGCAAGTTGACTCAAAACAAGAGTATTACATTCAGCTGAAAGATTCGGCCGAGAAGAGCCGGATAGTGTTTTCTTTTCACATTGTAAAATCAGTGCTGCTACGACGTGAAAAATGAGTGAGACAAAATTCACAATTGATAAGCTAAATGGGAGCAACTGGCAAACATGGAGTATTCGGATAGAAATGCTTCTGAGTCGAGAAAATTTGTGGGATGTTGTAGAATCACCCATTCCCCCAGAAATCGAGCGCACCCCGTTTTGGAAGACAACAGACCGAAAAGCAAAGGCCACAATAATATTACTAATCGACGATAGCCAATTACCACTAGTGAAGAATTCCGTGTTTGCATACGACGTTTATGACAAATTGAAAACATACCACCAGAAAACGACACGACCTGTTCGAGTATCTCTTTTGAAGAAATTATGTGCGACAAACCTGGCAACACAAGGTAACGTGGAAGATCACCTGCGCATTTTCGACGATTTATTCGACCGCCTCGAAGCTGCAGGTACAGCATTAGATAAAGATACAAAAGTGTGCATGTTATTGCGCAGTTTACCAGCTTCGTATGATGGTTTAGTTACAGCGTTAGATAGTCGTTCAGACGAAGACATATCTCTTGAAGGAGTAAAATCTAAACTTATCGATGAATATAATCGTCAAATGGAAAGACGAGAAGGTGAATCTTCTAAAACTGAAAAGGCTATGCGATCTGCTGAGGGTAAGCCATTCAATAATCAATTAGGTGGTAGGGTACGCACATGCCATTTCTGCAAGAAACCAGGCCATTTCAAGCAGAATTGTAGGAAATTTTTGGCTATCAAGAAAAAGGAAGAGCAATCTACTAGTGCCGGTAATAATTCCGGAAGAGCAAAAGCAGCACAAAGCGACTCGCGAACAATAGCGTTCACGGTGGGCAGAATAGAAAAGTCGCATAGCTGGGTCATCGACAGTGGCGCTAGTGCGCATATGACCAATAATCGATCATTTTTTACATCATTAGATGAATACGAAGGTGGATTCATCACCATGGCCGACGGTAACAAATCACAAATTCGTGGCGAAGGAAAAGGCATTATACAGGGCATTGATGGTTCCGGCAAAATAATGCAAATCGAAATGAATGATGTTAGATTCGTACCCGGGCTCTCTACTAATCTTCTTTCTGTCGGGAAATTAGCACAAAAGAACCTGGAAGTGACATTCAATGAAAAGGGATGTCAAATTGTGAGTGCCGGTGGTGCAGTGGTAGCTACAGGATCTATAAACTGTGGGTTATATTTTCTAGACGAGGTAGAAACCTCGATGACTGCATTACTGGTAAAACACAAAGCAGATTGTCAACATCAATGGCATAGACGGCTTGGGCATCGTGACTGGTCAGCGATTGAGAGAATGTATAGAGAAGATCTAGGAACCGGAATAAGGGTGAGTGATTGTGGTTTAAGAATAACATGTGAATGTTGCATGAAAGGTAAATCATGTAGATCTCCCTTTCCAACCGTCTCTGACAGAAAATCAAACAAAATTCTTGATTTAGTGCACACCGACGTATGGGGGCCATCGAAAACTGAAACACCCAGCGGTAACCGTTACATGATGCACATTACTGATGATTTCAGTAGATATACAGTTACATACTTAATGAAAAACAAATCTGATGCAGTAGAAAATATTAAAGAATATGTACGATGGGTAGAAAACAATTTTGGACGTAAGCCTCGGGTTATTCGTTCAGATGGTGGTGGAGAATTTAATAATATAGAGCTACGTAAATTTTATAAAGAAGAGGGTATAAAGCCACAGTACACCACACCATATTCACCTCAGTCCAATGGTGTGGCTGAACGTAAAAATAGAACTATCACTGAAATGGCTACCTGTATGTTGCTGGATGCAAACATAGACAAGCGTTTCTGGGGAGAAGCCGTTCAAACAGCTACCTATCTTATAAATCGGCTTCCGTCGAGAACTGTTCCTAAAACACCTTATGAATTGTGGTGGGGTCGAAAGCCAGATTTGAGCCATATTCGCCTTTTTGGAAGTCAAGCGTATGTACATATACCCGATGTAAAACGAAGCAAGCTCGATCATAAAGCCCGAAAACTAACGTTCGTTGGATATTCCTTAGAACATAAAGGATATCGTTTTGTTGATTTAGAAACTGATGAAATCACCATAAGCCGAGATGTTCGTTTTATTGAAGATAAAGAAGAAACTTCGGAAGAAGTTAATATTGAATCATTCTTGGAGGAGCCATCAGAAACCAGTAATGATCAAACGGTTAAGGATGATTCTAATGATGAATTCACGGATGCTGAAACTGATATTCAAACAACTAAAGAACAGTTACCACCAGAAAAGAGAAAAGTAAAACTACCTAAACATTTAAACGATTATATCCTTGATTTAGCCATGGGAGTAGCAGCTTGCGCGAAAGAAGAACCAGTTAATTACCGCGAAGCAATGAAAGAACCAAATTGGAAAAATGCGATGGAAGAAGAAATTAACTCTCACAAACAAAACAATACTTGGGAACTCGTACCATTTCCAAAGGGTAAAACGGTAATAGGTTCGAAATGGGTTTTCAAAATCAAAAAGAATCAAGATGATGAAATAGTTAAACATAAAGCCAGACTGGTCGCGCAAGGCTATAAACAACAATATGGACTGGATTATGAAGAAGTGTATGCACCAGTTACCCGTCACACTACCTTGCGAACTTTTCTCGTAATTGCTTGGAAGCAAAAGCTAACAGTACGTCATTATGATGTCAAAACCGCATATCTTAATGGAATATTAGAAGATGAAGTATATATGCATCAACCACCTGGGTTTGAAGCTCAAGGACAGGAGGAGCTAGTGTGTCGATTGAAACGTAGTATATATGGACTACATCAATCAGCTCGTTGTTGGCATAAGACGCTAAATGAAGTACTTACAAATTTAGGTTTCAAATCCTCTTTCGCAGATCAATGTTTATTTGTCAAGTCGATTCATGGTGGTCAACATATCTTCTTATTAGTCTATGTGGACGACATACTGATCGCAGCAGCAGACGAAGTAAAGGCCAAGAAGATATACGATCATTTAAGCAAGAAATTTGAAATTAATTGCTTGGGCGAAATACGTCACTTTTTAGGTATGGAAGTGATATGTACCGATGGAGTATATGGAATTCGGCTTAAACAGTTTATAGAAAAATTACTAACGGATCACGGAATGCAAGAAGCTAAAGTTGCTAGATCACCAATGGACCCTGGATACCTGAAACAAAGTGCCAATGCAGAGAATTTCGAAGATGCTACAATGTATCGAAGTCTAGTGGGTGGATTGCTATATCTGTCCGTTATGACCAGACCAGATATTGCGGCGACAGTAGCTATACTGGGCAGAAAGTTTTCATCGCCATCGCAACAAGATTGGATAGCTGCCAAACGCATACTTCGTTATCTAAAAGGAACAAAAGAGTATTTCTTGCATCTTGGTGGATTCAAAAACCAAGGCCTGATCGAATATTCCGATGCCGATTGGGCAGGCGATTCAGAAAGTAGACGTTCAACATCTGGATTTGTATTCACGTTTGAAGGTGGTACAATATCATGGTATAGCCGTCGTCAATCGTGTGTGACATTATCAACTATGGAAGCTGAATATGTTTCACTTTCGGAAGCATGCCAAGAAGCAATGTGGCTAAGGCAGCTGATTAAAGATTTTGGAGAAGATCAATTGAACGCGACTACAATCAAAGAAGATAACCAAGGTTGTATCGCCTTTGTAAAAACAGACAGAATAAGTCGGAAATCGAAGCACATCGATACCCGAGAGCGGTTTATAAGAGAACTTTGTGAGAAGAAGGAAATTGTTTTGGAATATTGCCCTACGACTGTCATGGTTGCAGATATAATGACTAAACCATTAGGTCCGCAGAAACATGACATGTTTCGTAAGATGCTGAAGTTAGAATAACTGAGGAGAGAAATTCTTCGACATGAGGAGGAGTGTTGGAAGTCATGCCGAAGAACCCTGTTCCTATAAACCCTGTTCCTCTGAACGGTGTTTCCACGCCATAATATGGCTAAGACATTGAACTGTGTTTTAGCTGTCATCGAGCCGCGCTGACAGCTTCCGTGTGTGGATAAAATAGATGTGAATAAAACGTGGATTTGCGCAGCAGAACAAATTGGTTTGTCCTATTTTGTTTTACTCAGCGAATGATTGACATTGACTGCGTTCAACATCAATTTATTTTTGTGGTCAGCTTTTATTTATTTGCTCAATTCAGTGTTTATATTAGTTAGGTATCTAGTATTAAGTTATGGAGGCCAGCATGGCTAGATAACTTTGTTAAGTAATTAATTAAATACATGAATAAATGATTGATGCTGCTAGAAAGACACCAACATCAAATAAATTTCATACACAACGTTTACATTACAGGGTTTTCCAAGCCACTTCAATGTTGAAACTGAAAATTTCAACCACGTTAAATGTATGCTGAAGGCTGCACGGGTGAATTCAAGTCTGAAAAGCCAGTTCAACACAAAAAGTTTTGTTTTCAAAACCGTTACACTATTTTTCAATATCGGTATAAGCCATTTCGATCTGTCAGTTTGGCGGGCTCTCGCCACTATGGGATAGAAGGAAATGCAATACGTCAAAATGTTCAATGATTGATGGTTTGTTTTCTTTTAGCGTTGAAAACGTGTTTTAACGTGCAAACAACAATTATTAAATTAATTAAAACTATTTATAGTTTTGTTCATTTGATGGTTTCTATACTGTATTCGTTGGGATGATGCAGAAAACCTCACTCACTGAACATTTTGACGTATTTAATTTCTTTCTATCCCATAGTGGCGAGAGCCCGCCAAACTGACAGATCGAAATGGCTTATACCGATATTGAAAAATAGTTTAACGATTTTGAAAACAAAACTTTTTGTATTGAACTGGCTTTTCAGACTTGAATTTACCCGTGCAGCCTTCAGCATACATTTAACGTGATTGAAATTTCCAGTTTCAACATTGAAGTGGCTTGGAAAACCCTGTAACAGGCCTATTATTTTACTCGAATGACATTCGATTCCGTCGGAAGCACTCGAGTCGAGCGGGAGAAAAATTGGTATCGTTTTCGCCATTCGAATCGATGAAGGTTTCGTCGACATTTTTGTTCTAACACCCAGATAGCAAGGCCGAAGGCCTTTGTATGGGAGCCATCGCGCTCATCAAGGCTCACTTAGTCGCGCGCATAAAGCAAAATGTGCACGATGGCAAAAAAAAACCCGAAAACGCTTCGTGTGGCCCTCTCTCGTGTTTCTAGTTTTATTCTCTCTCGCATGTCATCACTCTCTCCCAGTTTTTCGGATTGAAATGAGAATTCACTCTCTTGATTTGGTTGCGGCGGCCTAGCTGCTTCACACTCTTTATTTCTTTTCTTTTTGCAGTTCGCACAAGAGGATTCACACATGTGTTCTCACATACTTACATACACACACACGGTGGTTGGTAGACTGGCGCGGCTGTTTCCAATTCTGTCTTCTCTTCTTCCTCTCTCTTCACACCGCGCTGCAGCCCGTTTGGTGGTGCGCGTGTTCAGTCTGCTTGGTTCCGGGAAGATATCATCAAATTTGGCGCGCCTCAACCGCGGTGTTGTATGAAGGCTGTTGATGAAAATACACAATTAATACACACACTTTGTTGAAAAGATTACAGTTTATTTGAAGATGTGAAAAACTTACCTTTGTGCTTGAGGATCAATTGAACATTAACGCCTGCACACACAGGCACACAGTGTCGCAATTTGAAGAGGTTTTGGGAACAGCTAGCGGTAGCAGCACACATCTGAAACTTGTAAAGTGCAATGTTTTAATTATAATAAATGTCACATAACACTAGACACTTAGAAAAGGCCACTTACCGAAACAATTAGATGATAACAATTCGTCCTCCGATAAAGCAAAAAGAACACCGCGGATGGTCCAGTACGGAAAAGTGTTTTACGCAGGAAAAATAGTTCACGCAGCACACAAACACACACTCTCACGTCCACAGTTCAGAGCACACTGAAGTCGCTCTTTGGCTTGGATGGAAAAGAGCAAACACCCAGATGAGTGCGATGGAAGAAAATGACTTGTGTTCAACAGGGATGGGTAGAATCCAACACACGAAGTGTACAGGAATATTCTCTTCGTGTGGTAAGAGAGAATTGACTAACACCCTGATGAGCGAGAACGCAACAAACGTTGTAGAATGTAGAAATGGGATAGGAATAGTGAGCGAAGGCAGTTTGTGGACATGAGGGAGATGAAACTGGGAGAAACAGGCTTCGGTTGCTACTTGGGCATCTGTGTGTTTGACAGTTGGTCGAAGCAACCGGCGGTCGGAGTGAGTGTAAACAAATAGATTCAGTACTTCTTTAAAATCAATTTTTCCATAATTTTGTTGGAAATGGGGTAAATATGAGCCATGAGAGTGTTGATAAACTTATGTTAAACTTAACTACACACATAGACAGTGGCTTAAATTCATTGTGAGATTAAATTTGCGCGTTTCCGACAGCTTGATCTGTCGGCAGAAAATCTCTCGAATGCACCTTTCTGTTCGAGCAGTACGGTACCGATTTTTACTTCGTCGACTCGAATCTGCCGATGAGTTACTCGAAGCGGAAAGTCGCTAGCAAAACGATACGAAAATGAACATAATGAACGTGCGAGTGAATCTTCTCGAATGCCGAACGCAATATAATAGGCCTGTAAGTCTCTTTACAATGTATAATCAACATTAGTTACCAACAGAGGCCATTTTATAAAGTTTTTGCATTTGTCGCAGATGAGCATTTTACAAAATTATTATGACAGGTGTGATGTAACGGGTTTTATTCAAATCAAAACTCCTTTATATTTTTTATGGCTCATAGACAAATTCTAAAAAATGTATAAAAGACGTGCGACATACAGTTCTCGAAACTACTAGAATCATTTTGCTGTGAAAATTTTTTTAAGTACTGTAAAAGTATTTTTTTTTATTCAAATCTTGTCCACTTCGAAAAGCGATAACTAAAAAACAGTAGCGAGTGGAACCAATATATGCACAGTCATAGAAATTGCATTAGTTTGTTCAATTTTCATCAGAATATTGCATCGATATTGGATTGCGCATTCAAAAGATATTAGCTTCAAAAGTCGCTGGCTACCCGTGTTGCCCGGTGGCCTAGAAAACGATGATTTTTTGGTTTCCAGTGACAGGGTTAAACCCTTTTCCACTGTTATTCTGACATCAATCCATACTTCAATGTCTTCTTCATGAAAAAAAATCTTAAGATGACACATTAATAACAAATATATACGTTTAAAATGGATTTAAAAATCTACGTAAAAAGTCAAGCAAATGTATTAAAGTCTTTCCCCGAGTTTCACGACACTCGAGTTTCGCGAATTTGAGATACGGGAATTTTAATTTCAGTTCATATGTCAAGTAAGTAAAATTTTCTACAACAACTGTCAGATGCAAAGAATTGAAAATTTTCCAAACGTTTTAAATCAATAAAAAAGAAAGAATAACCGAGATTTCTACATGAACTGCATTTATAAGTAATTTAGTGCATAAAAGAACTATATTCAATCAATGATTACAATTTATCAATCATATGTGGGTTGTAAAACGTGAAATTCGACTTACGCGAAAATACGAGTTACGCGAATGTCTCGCATTATTCGCGTAACTCGGGGAAAGACTGTATGTGGGGTAAAATGGTTTTGTTATGAGACTAAATGGTCTTACACAAAATGTCAAAACACTTCAAAACAAAAGGGCAAAATGGACCGCAACATTGAACTTTAGTCTTTGGTTTAAGCTCTTGCATCGCGGTAGAATTGTGAGAATAGAAATTTAAGTTTAGTATTTAAGTGTTTTGTTGAGTAATTTAGTCAAATGCTGGAATATTTCAATAATTCACGTGTTGTCAGTAAATTTTCTTGGTGTACACATACAGTACAGTTTTATTTATGTAAAGTTAGTGTATTGTAGCGACCTTAGCTTATACCACAGCTTCATCATGTTGCTCCAGTGAAGGCATAAAGACCATTTTGTCCTAAGCTGGAACAACTATTTTTCCCCAAGTGAAACATTTTGTAAACAATAACATTAAAAACTTTAAATTAGATTAAAATTATTACTTTTCCCACGTAAATCATAGACAAATATCATGCACCTGGATACACATTCTTTTCTTGCTCTAATTAAACGTTAAATTATTACGAAAGCTTATTTTCAAGACGTTGGAATTTACATCGCTTAGAGCAAACATTTTATTTGCTAAAATATTCATTTATTTTGAAATCTATTTTTATTAAACATTCTTGGTGGGCTTTAAACATTGTATTTGATGTTTTTCAATCATTAGAAATCATCATAACCATGTAAATTTGCCAATAATGACCATTTCGCCCCACCTAACCATTTTGCCCTAGATTACACTACATGAATATTCGTTATACGTTATTACTCCGCATTTATAGCAAATATCATCCCTTTAATTTGAAATATAGAGGACATGTTTTCTGAAATCTTAAAAATGTTTGATTTCCCGTATTTTTAATAAGTGTCCTGAGCAGTGGCGGATCTAACGGTAGGCGGACTAGGCGGTCGCCTGGGGCCCCACCGATTAAGGGGCCCCGTAGATCGCCATTCTATAGTATGCCGTATGAGCAGAGTACTAGCGACAAGGGCCCCCGGAAGGATGGACGTTGGGGCCCCGAGGCTGGCGAATCAATTTTAGAGCCTGGGACTGATGATCGTAGGGCCCCCTTACGGCCCCCTACGGCGTTCAAACTCCCAAAAACCAGTTTAGTGCCCCCCTCCCCCTCCTACCCTACATCCGCAACTGGTCCTGAGCAGTGCTGCAAATGTCATGAGTATCACGAGATTATCACCAACGAAAACAATGAACATATCCGTGGTTGCTTGATGCTCATTGCTGATAGTCAATAAAAGTGCGCCATGACATGCTGAACACGACATGTGAATTCTTGAGTCCAACGTGATACTCTGACTGACAAACTTAGCTTAATACCGGCGCTAGCATAATCATGATTTTTTTCTGGCTGCCAAATGCAACACTCATGACTGAAACGAAGCTCAAATCAGATCACGTACACAACTGAGATGATCAGTGACTATTCTCAAACAGTTGGAGAATCAATCACATGCTTGGTGACATTTAGTTTAGCACCCAACTTTTGGTAACTCACTTGGTCACGACATTGTTGTCGGCGATAATCGCGACATTTTTGGAATAACCTTGGCGCGTGGGCTCTAGCAACAAAATGAGCATGCTTTCTCCCTCTATCTGTTTTGATTATCTGTCGGGTCAAACAGAGCGAGAAAACATGCTCATTTTGTTTCTTGGAACCACTTGAACGCACCGCATATCTCCCGTGACCATCGCGATGATCACCAACTGAAAATGTCGCGATCAAGATCAAGACTTGGTTGGATTCAATGTCACCAAGCATGTGGTAGTCGCACCAACTGTTTGAGGCTTGCCTCTGATCTTCGCAGTAGAGCTGGTGACGCTGAGATGATTTTGTTTCAGCCAGAATTTGTCATGACTATGTCAGTCACATTTTGCAAAATTGATCACAGCAGAAAAAAGTCGTGATATAGTGAATGACCAAGCGATGGCCGCAAACATTTCATGAGCATGTATTAGTCACACCAATCGTTCTGAGTATCACCACTGATTATCACAATTGAGTACGTGACGCTGATATGAATTTTGTTTCAGTCAGATTTTTTTATGACATTGATAGTGATATTTTGCAGCACTGGTCCTGAGTTTTCAACAACTTCTGTTTAGGTACTTTAAACTACCTGTATGCTAAATTTGGATCAAATCGTCGTTACAGTTACTGCGTGTAGTAGAACTGTTAATATAGACTAAGAACAATTCATACGTTTATTTTTATTTATTAGTAAATTTTTATTTTTTCGAAATTGTTATGAAGTTTAATTTAGGTAACACACTTTCCCCTGTATGAATGACAGTTTGAAGAACAGCAATTTTCATGCCGGGTACACTGCGAAATTAAAACAAAGAAAATAATAAGTCTTACTTATTATAGCTAAAGGCTTAACTACTTACGCTATCACCAATAGCTTTACACCGCCCTTCTATATGAGTAACGCTTTGCTCTGTCGTTGAAATTTGTCCACTGTAACGGGTAATGAGGTCATCTAAATTTTGTACTTGAATATATGGTTCATTTATAACCGACGGACGAGTTAACTCTGATTCCAGCACACCAACACGGATCTCTGTTGAACATACAGATTTATAACATGCTCCGGAACAGCAATCTTTGTTGTGGACACACTATGTATATAGTATATAGTATATATGTTGTTATGTATGTATATATAAACACATACAAAACATAACAAAATAGAAAAAAATATTTTAATAACATATTAGTTAATTAATTAATTGCTTTTCAATGACTTACATATAATCCGTTCGATGTGCACTTGGGTGTTCCTGTGCTTGTTTCGTCTACTGTACCCCCAAAACGATTGGAAGTATAAGTTGATGTTACAGGTAGATTTGGATCTGCCACTACTGAAAGGTCATATCTGTTGACGCATTTATACGCAAAGCTTAAACAACTTTTGGAGCAGCATTCCGAAGATGTTAAACACTGGTTTAAAAATTATAAATAATCAGGTTTGAGTTTAAATGAAAATATAATACACTGATGCGTAAATGCATGTTAATTGTTTTATAACATTTAAACATTAAATGTGTCTTCTAAATCATCTAAATCATCTCTCCAACCTTTAAAGAATCGTGTACTGCTCTTGTTTGAAAAAACCGCACATATATATATATATATATATATATATATATATATATATATATATATATATATATATATATATATATATATATATATATATATATATATATATATATATATATATATATATATTTATATTTATATATATTTTATATTATTATATAGCTTATATTTATATATATATCTATATACATAAGCACATGCTCATATATATATATGAGTATATAGTATATAGTATATAGTATAAGTATATGCATATAGATATATATATAAATATATAAAAGTCCGCGGACTACAAGTCAGAGACCCCTGTTCTTAATAAAAAATAATAATTTAGTAATTACTTCCCCACATATTGGTATTGTAGTACGGTTGTGAGTTCGTACGACCTAACAATATTGCTATCATGGGTTCTAGCTCAGTTAGGACCGTGTCCTCTATGCGCACAAGAACATTTGTTAAGCAAAACATAAAAATAATTTTTTTCCACATTTTTGAAAGTACAGTCACTTATCTTTTATTTGAGAGCCAATGAGATTGTCAAATAGGAGAGCTTATCCAGTTATAAAGATTGAAAGTTAAAGAAAGTTTCATGGAAAGCTATAGAAAAGTTCAAAACATTATTTTGCCAGTTGAACTAGCAAACATGGCAACAGCATACACAAATAAGAGGAATGCAGATTTAAGTGGTTTTCTAAATTATATGGGCAATAATGTATATTCTGAAAATGAAAAGACTGTTAGAACATTTCTAGGAGGAAGAGGTTTTCAAACTTAAGAGTTCTTATATTAAATAGAGTGCACTGTGTATGTCATTTTACTCCTAGTTTAAAAATCTTAATTTATTAGTGTTGGCTATTTTTGATTTTCGTATACTCACATATTCACCAATTTTAGCACACATTTTTGGAACTGAAGTATGTGTTGTTGTTAAAATAGATGAAGTTTCATCGCCTATTCGATTCGTAAAGTTTACCATTGAGATCTGGGGTGTTGAATAGAGTGGCCCAGTCATGGCAGAATCAGATGGACTGAGAGGCACACATTTATAAGAGAAAGTTAAACAATTGCCTGAACAACATTCCATATGCGTCAAACACTGTTGTTTCAATTAAAAAAAATGCAATTAAGTAATATGTTGTTTGAAATGTGGTTTGTTTTAAACTTACATATTCTCCGTTCAGAGCGCATGTCTTTTGGGTTAAACTTGCACCACCATCATCTGCTCCGAAACGATTTGCTGTATCAATTGGAACTGGCTTCACTGGAACGCTTATAAATCCTTCAGAAGCACTTGCTGGCACAGGTACGCATTTATATGAGAAGCTTAAGCAACTTCCTGAACAACAATCTCTATGAGTAAGACACTTCATAATAAAAAGGGTGTATGGTAAAAGAATCCATAAGACTTAATCTCATATTCATTAAATTTAACATTAAATCACAACACAGCTAATGAAAATTATTATTGCTGGTATAAAAGTTGTAAAACCAGTTTTAAGATGACAATTCTGACTTACATATTCATTATTTTTTGCACATTGTTTTTTATCTGTTTGCGCTTCACAGAAATATAAACAACTCAGTGTCACTATAACAAACAACAATATCTGCTGATGCATATTTTATCTTCAATTAACTTGCTACAACTTCGCTTTCGTGAAATGTGTGTTAGTAACAATGTCCAAAACAGCTATCTACCTAGTATAATTTAAGTGATCTTGCTATTTCAACGAACGAATCAGCACTGACTGTAAACTCTGATTGTAGACAAAGGTAAGCCAAAACAAGCGCTTCAAAGAAAATCGAATGGAATGACCATGCAACGATCGCATTTGCAGAGAGGGTATGCGAATGTATTAGTATTTGTTGAATTGTTTATAACGCAACATGCTATGGAACAAACTTACATTATCAAAATGGTTAAAGACAAACGAGAAATGTAAACTCCTGCATCACATGCTAAAAGTTGATAATGAACAACCGAACTGACACTTAAATATGATTATCAAGTATAAAGATGGACAGTGTATAGATGTTTTTTTTTGTTCACGAAGACTCATTTTTTATTTGTGAAGAACAAGCGTTGAATGACAACGGTTGTTGAGCCAAAGAAGAAAAATAAGAAGAAGAAGAAAAACAAGCATTATTGAATTTATTCACATTTCAATCATTATGTGAATTTTCAATGAAATTAGTATTATAATTCCATACTTATGATGATGTATGTGTTTTTTTGTTCTACAAATGTCATGCTGATTTCATTCTCCTTTTTGTTTTTGGTATTTTCCCCGTTATATCTGGAATTTCTTGTTAGTCACTGAACCGGATTTTACGCACACATTAGCACCCATACAACATTATTGTATGGTATATGGTGTATTGTGTACAAGCTCGGGCACCTTGACCGCTATCAAGGTGAACATTTTAGAAATGCTCTGACGATTCAGTAATATAAAAGCTCTTGCGTTAGGAATTTCATAGTCAGCTAGTTAATTGTTATGTTAACTAGTCAACCCTATAGCAAACATAATGCGATGAAGAGAATGTAACATAGATTTAATTATTTTTCTAGAGCCCGACAACTTAATACATTGTATACAGTTACGAATTGCCTGTTTTTTTATCTATACATTCCCATCTGAAATATATATATATATTTTTATAAGCATGCTTAATGTTGACATGCACATGCCGAAAACGATTTATACATTGCAGTACACAGTGCGTTAATCAGAAAGCCGGACAAAATTTCATTAAACTTAAGCAAGATTTGTTCGGTCTTGCGATTGATGCATTGTACATGCCTGGATTTAAATTCTTTTGATAAGTTTATTTATGGTTTATTGTTTTGAAATATTTAATTTCTTGTAAACATTATCAGCATAAACGCACGTCATGAGCACTGTAAAGAATGAAATGTGAGCAACGAGAAATCGGTTTTTAACGTTTTTATCCCTTTGGCAACTGAAGGTTTTACATCACCTATGTGTGACCGATAGCGGAAATTTAAGGAACACAATTACCGCTTGAACTCTGACTTTAGTAATATGATTTAACAAGAAAAATCCATTTGCTCTTCGAGGAACTTGAAGATTTTCACATCAGAATGCTAAGAAACGGATTAAATACAGTTTATTTTATATATTTGCCTATTCAGCTTCAGCATTAGCCTATGTCAGCTAATGTAACGTTTTCAAATTGTATGATATTTAATTATTATAAGAAAGAATTTTATGTTAATGATAATGTTCATAGATTATGTTTTTTTAAATATAATATAATATCTGAGACAATATGGTTGCTAGAATATTTGAACAACTTCGTAAATTATAAACAAATAACAATGAACGCATGATAACATAGTTATTTTATATAGATTTTAAAATTTAAGATTTAAAGTATTTTAGACGAACCTAAAAACTGATGATTGTCTTCTTATATTACAATTACAACATAAAATGTTTCAGTTTTTACTGGAATTTTTAGCCCATTTATATAAACAATTCTCAAATGTGTAATTAAAACTCGTTTTTTTAATTTAATTTAAATTTATCTTGGCATGAATCTGTATTTTTTTCTTATAGACAAAAATGATTCCAGAACGTGTTAAAGTTATGATACATTTCTCTTAACTTTACAACCAACAGATTTATTTGGTGTTATAATTGTTAACATTTTTATAAATTAAAATGCAATAAAATAAACTGTTATAAATAAAAACTATAATTATAAAATACATAAATATAAATAAAAAATAGTTTAAAATATACTATTATAAAATACTAAAAATATATAATACTGTTCTATACATTTGTAACGTGGAAAATTTTCCTATGTTGTGTATTTATATGTCCATCAAGAAAAGATTAAAATAAAACAAACTTTTTCAAACATTCGATACTATGTTGATTACATTTTTTTAATCCCAATAAATCAAGTTTCTGATACGTTGTTGGAACAACATAAACTATTAAAGGATAAGTAAGTTTAAGGCTAGACTATTTTTGAACAGGGTTAACGTTCTGCTGCACTCATTTCGCGGGCATGAAAAAAGGTTTTGTGTGCAATTTTGAGTTATAGGTGATTTTGCTACGTGATATAATGAAGTACACATAAAAAATGAAAGAAATTCAATGAATATTATAGCAGATGCTTCTATTGTATAGTCAGTTTGAAGATTACTTTTATCTACGTTCGGTAGATAAAGAAACAAAATGTTTCTTATGTAACTCGTACTTGTGTATTGTGATACATGTGCTATCAAGATGGAACTATAACAAATAAAACATGTAGTGGGACCCCTCATAACGAGAGCCCTTTATTATGAGTTTTGTTGATAACAAGTAAATTTAAATGCTCAACAAACCTCTCGATATAAATAAATATAATAAGATATTATATATATGGCCCGTGAACTATGGCCCGTGGGCCACATGTGACTCTTAGTAACATTTAATAAGTTTATTATTTTGACTATTATAATCATTGCATGTACAGAATAACGTCGATTATCCGGGCAGCTCGAAACCGGGCAAAAGCCGGTTAATCGATTTCCCCGGATAATGGTCCAACAAATGTCAAATTCATATAAAAATTATAAAATTCACTGGTTTTAGTAAGAATCAACCTAAAACCTATCAATTAATCACTAGTAATATATTTTTTGAATCAATAACATAGATTTAAAAATTATCTTTTATCAAAAATGAAGTTTAAAAATACAACTAGACACTAGATAGCTGCACAACAAATATTTTTGCTAACCGATCATCGCAGAAAATATTCGCCACGATAAAAAAACTGTCAAATACATACGCACGGTTAAGCTGCCCGCCGGTTAATCCGTCCCAGGATAATCGTCGTTCTACTGTAATATTCTAGAAGGGCATGAGTGCAAAATGCTGAACAAAACTCTCATTCACTCCATAGCAACGTCCATCGCAAAACATAAACAATGTTCAATTTAACTGTCAAAATCGTCCCATGGCTTTCTGTCAATTTACTTCAAACGCATTGCACTAGTGATGGGCAAAACGGCTCCGAAGCCGGAGCCGGCTCCGACCGGCTCCAGGCAATTTCGGAGCCGGCTCCGCACCAACGGCTCCGCAGCTGGCTCCGCTCCGACGGCTCCGGAACCGGCTCCGCTCCGACGGCTCCGGAGCCGGCTCCGCTCCGACGGCTCCGGAGCCGGCTCCACTCCGACGGCTCCGGAGCCGGCTCCACTCCGACGGCTCCGGAGCGGGCTCCGCACCAACGGCTCCGGAGCCGGCTCCGCGCCAACGGCTCCGCTCCAACGGCTCCGGAGCCGGTTTTAACACAAAGGACCAAAATAACTTTTTCAATGAAGTTTCAATCGAGGTAATCCGTAAATTGCGGAGTAGGTCATGTTTAAAAGAATTTGTCAAAAAAAAACATCGATTAGTTTTGAATATTGTTAAGAAAGACGAGACTAACGAATGCTACACAACGTCATGCATGCCAATACTGCAATCATATCGTGTGTTAGCTTCCACACGTGCGAGAATATATATTCATTTATGGAACGGAGGCGTGAGTGTAGAGCCGTTAGTCCGGAGCCGGCTACGGAGCCGTTGGTGCGGAGCCGTTGGTGCGGAGCCGGCTCCGGAGCCGTCGGAGCGGAGCCGGTTCCGGAGCCGTTGGTGCGGAGCCGGCTCCGGAGCCGTCGGACCGGAGCCGGCTCCGGAGTAGGCTTGGGCAATTCGGTTCATTTCCATGAACGTGAACGTACTAGTTCTTTCATTCAGATGAACTGAACGTGAATCGCGATTCATTCGTTCATTTCAGTTGAATAAAATGTGGTAAATTGTTTTATTGTATTGCAACTTGTAAATTGTTTTGCATCTTGAAAATTATTAGGCAGACCAGGAAGATCCTTATTACGATTGGTAGGACGTTCTTTTCATGAACGTACTGGTATTACGGTTCACATTCATATTTGTATGGCGGGAATGAACGACCTAGTGTACTAGGACGTTCTTTATTTCGACGGATAGGTCGTTCTTTTCGTGAATGTCCTGGTCATACGGTTCACGTTCATATTTTTATGGGGAAAATGAACGACCTGGTGTACTAGGACGTTCTTCATTTCGACGTGTAGGACGTTCATTACATGGTCCTGGTATTACGGTTCACGTTCATATTTGTATGACGGGAATGAACGACCTAGCGTACTAGGACGTTCTTTATTTCGACGGATAGGTCGTTCTTTTCGTGAACGTCCTGGTCATACGGTTCACGTTCATATTTGTATGGGGAAAATGAACGACCTGGCGTACTATAACGTCCGTTATTTTGGCGGCGTTATTTAGGACGTTATTTTGGTGACCAACTCAGTGCATTATGATTTTTAAAGAATCGATGAACGTTGATTAGATGAACGTAGATCGTTCGTTCTTTAGGATGAATTGAATGAATCGTACAGTTCTGGTACTTGAGACACAACTCTACTCCGGAGCCGTCGTAGCGGAGCCGGCTCCGGAGCCGTTGGTGCGGAGCCTGCTTCGGAGCCGTCGGTGCGGAGCCGGCTCCGGAGCCGTCGGAGCGGAGCCGGCTCCGGGAAAAAGTCGGAGCCGGCTCCGGAGCCGTTAGTCCGGAGCCGGCTCCGGAGCCGTTGGTGCGCTCCGAAACGCCCATCACTACATTGCACACATATATATATATATATATATATATATATATCGGAGCCGGCTCCGGAGCCGTTAGTCCGGAGCCGGCTCCGGAGCCGTTGGTGCGCTCCGAAACGCCCATCACTACATTGCACACATATATATATATATATATATATATATATATATATATATATGTATATATATATATATATATATATATATATATATATATATATATATATATATATATATATATATATATATACATATATATATATATATATATACATATATATATATATATATATATATATATATATATATATATATATATATATATATATATATATATATATATATATATATATATATATTAGATTACACTTGTTGAATAAAGTGTTGAAAAAACAACATATACACCAACAAATGTATTATAAATGCTTAAAATCCAAATTTAGCGGATGTCAACAAAACGCACACTGCTGCTGTGTCATTTATATACATATACATATATATATATATATATATATATATACATATATATATATATATATATATATATATATATATATATATATATATATATATATATATATATATATATATATATATATATATATACATACATTTTAATCCCAATAAATCATGTTTCTGATATGTTATTGAAACAACATAAACTATTAAAGGATAAGTAAGTTTAAGGCTAGACTATTTTTGAACAGGGTTTACGTTCTGCTGCACTCATTTCGCGGGCATGAAAAAAGGTTTTGTGTGCAATTTTGAGTTATAGGTGATTTTGCTACGTGATATAATGAAGTACACATAAAAAATGAAAGAAATTCAATGAATATTATAGCAGATGCTTCTATTGTATAGTCAGTTTGAAGATTACTTACTTTAGATTACACTTGTTGAATAAAGTGTTGAAAAAACAACTTATACACCAACAAATGTATTATAAATGCTTAAAATCCAAATTTAGCGGATGTCAACAAAATGCACACTGCTGCTGTGTCATTTCATACACCCGATTATCATGACCAAGGTAAATAGAAAATGTTGCCAGACAAAAATCAAATTGGATAGAATTTGGCATGCAACAAAGTTGCACTAGCTGTCAAAATCCATACATTTTGCCAGCAAAAATGTTGCGCGCAACAAGATTAGACCAGTGCCTTTCGCGCATTTTCATGCCTTCTTTTTCCCTCCTACGGCAAATTTGTCAAGCAGCTTGTCGAGCTATCCCCATTTACCCTTGTAAATGGTAACTGATGAATGGGAGGAGAGGATACTGGATACTGTTGGGAGATTGTACAGTATACTTATGAAAGCTTGTTTGAAATAGGCTTCTTCAACCTCGATTGGCAGGGGCATCGAATGGTCTCATCAGCAGGGGCACGAACTAAAATAAACCATCAATACACCGATAACACTTTGAATCCCTATCCAGCTTCTCCCGTATCGTCTCAAGGTCACACACAAATTAATAAATCCTAACACCCATCAATAACAATACACAACCGCATAGCACATATATGAATCAACGCATACTGAAGGGCTGAAGCGCAAGTAAGGCAGGGCAGGGTGAAGGAGGGAGAACAAGCGGACGAAAAAATGGGCGCCAATAATTTTAAATTTTTTTACACGTTTTTTTGCTCCGCCGTTAAAAATAATTACTCCATTTCGCCCACTGAGGGCGCTAAACCTGCGCAGGCCTGCACAGGAATCACTGAAGTCCCGCGCTGGGATCGGGCCAAAATCTGCGCTTTCGCGTGTCGTTTTGTGTGGAGTGTTTACATGATTTCTGTTGTGTCTTTGGCTTGCTTTCAGGTACTTTATTACATACACAAATATAACAGTACACATCATAAATAATAACAAGCACAACACACTAAAATACTCGGCCGCGCGCCAGCCGTACCGTGCCCTGCCGGGAGCCCTGCTCGACCGGCTGCTCGCAACACTTGCTTGTCCGAGCGCACAACACACACTAAGCGGCCCGCGCTTAGTGTGCGTACGACAGTGTGCGTGACACACTGTCGTCCCCTGGACATTGACCAGTGGTAGCACAACTACCACGGCAAGTCCAGGGGTCGGCACGGCTGCCCACAACATCTCCCCCTTTTACTTATCCGGAGGGGGTCGAACCGACACGCGCATATTCCATTGAGGGAATATCGGTGTGGTGACACCCTCCGGCCATAGACCCTTGTCCTGGGGCATTTTTGCGCAAATGCTGCTCCTAAGCTGCGACACCGCTACCCGGCTACCGCAACGCTGCTACGACGTTGCAGGAAATCTCCCCGGCGGCGACCGTAATGTCCCACTAGCCTCATCCGGCAGGAGAGCATTACCCAGCAACTCGTTCCGCACGCTGCTACGCTGCTGCTGGCGATCTCTAAGGCGGCGACCGGTTTGTCCCGCAAGCCTCATCCGGCTGAAGAGCATATCCCAGCAGCCCGTTATGGCATCCTGTAGCGGTGGTACAATTGCTGCAGCAAGGACGGCACACATTTCGCCCTTCACCTCCCCCTATGCGACCTCCCCCTCTCTCCGACGAATAAAAACGGCAGCAGCGGGGCGGCATGGGACCTCGCCCCCTCTCCGTTGACACTATTGCTGCATCGGGGCGGCATTGGACCTCGCCCTCCTCTCCGTCAAACACGACGGCTGCAGCGGGGCGGCATGGAACCTCGCCCTCCTCTCTGTCAAACATAACGGCAGCAGCGGGGCGGCATGGGACCTCGCCCCCTCTCCGTTGACACTATTGCTGCATCGAGGCGGCATTGGACCTCGCCCTCCTCTCCGTCAAACACTACTGCTGCAGCGGGGCGGCATGAAACCTCGCCCCCTCTCACTGGTCTACGACGGCTGCAGCGGGGCGGCATGGAACCTCGCCCTCCTCTCCGTCCAACACGACGGCTGCGCCGGGGCATGGCATCTCGCCCCCTCTCCGTCGAACACAGCGGCAGCAACTCAGTGACCTCTCGCGTCACCAATGATGGCCCGGCAGCTAGGCAGAAAGACAATTCGCCTCTTACACTGCCGGCGCTCCTTGGGCTGCAGCCCGACGACACCTAGCGTCGCCGCAGATGGCCCGGCAATCAGGCTTCGACCTTTCCATTGCCGGCGCTCACTGGGCCTGCAGCCCGGCGAATCAAACATCGCCGAGTGTGTGTGTGCGGCTGTCCCTTCTGTCCCCATCGCGGGACGACAGCCGGGGCCACGATCTTAACGGCGGCGGCGGCAGCGGTCCTTGTCGAACGGCGTCCCACTGTCGCGGGGACCCGTGCCATCGCGATGGCGCCGGCTCCAACCGACGCGCTCGATCGCGATGGTGACCGCGGGTTCTTCTAGGGATCCTCCTTACGCAAGAGGATCCCATCCTCGTCGCCACTGTTGTGTCTTTGGCTTGCTTTCAGGTACTTTATTACATACACAAATATAACAGTACACATCATAAATAATAACAAGCACAACACACTAAAATACTCGGCCGCGCGCCAGCCGTACCGTGCCCTGCCGGGAGCCCTGCTCGACCGGCTGCTCGCAACACTTGCTTGTCCGAGCGCACAACACACACTAAGCGGCCCGCGCTTAGTGTGCGTACGACAGTGTGCGTGACACACTGTCGTCCCCTGGACATTGACCAGTGGTAGCACAACTACCACGGCAAGTCCAGGGGTCGGCACGGCTGCCCACAACATCTCCCCCTTTTACTTATCCGGAGGGGGTCGAACCGACACGCGCATATTCCATTGAGAGAATATCGGTGTGGTGACACCCTCCGGCCATAGACCCTTGTCCTGGGGCATTTTTGCGCAAATGCTGCTCCTAAGCTGCGACACCGCTACCCGGCTACCGCAACGCTGCTACGACGTTGCAGGAAATCTCCCCGGCGGCGAACGTAATGTCCCACTAGCCTCATCCGGCAGGAGAGCATTACCCAGCAACTCGTTCCGCACGCTGCTACGCTGCTGCTGGCGATCTCTAAGGCGGCGACCGGTTTGTCCCGCAAGCCTCATCCGGCTGAAGAGCATATCCCAGCAGCCCGTTATGGCATCCTGTAGCGGTGGTACAATTGCTGCAGCAAGGACGGCACACATTTCGCCCTTCACCTCCCCCTATGCGACCTCCCCCTCTCTCCGACTAATAAAAACGGCAGCAGCGGGGCGGCATGGGACCTCGCCCCCTCTCCGTTGACACTATTGCTGCATCGGGGCGGCATTGGACCTCGCCCTCCTCTCCGTCAAACACGACGGCTGCAGCGGGGCGGCATGGAACCTCGCCCTCCTCTCTGTCAAACATAACGGCAGCAGCGGGGCGGCATGGGACCTCGCCCCCTCTCCGTTGACACTATTGCTGCATCGAGGCGGCATTGGACCTCGCCCTCCTCTCCGTCAAACACTACTGCTGCAGCGGGGCGGCATGAAACCTCGCCCCCTCTCACTGGTCTACGACGGCTGCAGCGGGGCGGCATGGAACCTCGCCCTCCTCTCCGTCCAACACGACGGCTGCGCCGGGGCATGGCATCTCGCCCCCTCTCCGTCGAACACAGCGGCAGCAACTCAGTGACCTCTCGCGTCACCAATGATGGCCCGGCAGCTAGGCAGAAAGACAATTCGCCTCTTACACTGCCGGCGCTCCTTGGGCTGCAGCCCGACGACACCTAGCGTCGCCGCAGATGGCCCGGCAATCAGGCTTCGACCTTTCCATTGCCGGCGCTCCCTGGGCCTGCAGCCCGGCGAATCAAACATCGCCGAGTGTGTGTGTGCGGCTGTCCCTTCTGTCCCCATCGCGGGACGACAGCCGGGGCCACGATCTTAACGGCGGCGGCGGCAGCGGTCCTTGTCGAACGGCGTCCCACTGTCGCGGGGACCCGTGCCATCGCGATGGCGCCGGCTCCAACCGACGCGCTCGATCGCGATGGTGACCGCGGGTTCTTCTAGGGATCCTCCTTACGCAAGAGGATCCCATCCTCGTCGCCACTGTTGTGTCTTTGGCTTGCTTTCAGGTACTTTATTACATACACAAATATAACAGTACACATCATAAATAATAACAAGCACAACACACTAAAATACTCGGCCGCGCGCCAGCCGTACCGTGCCCTGCCGGGAGCCCTGCTCGACCGGCTGCTCGCAACACTTGCTTGTCCGAGCGCACAACACACATTAAGCGGCCCGCGCTTAGTGTGCGTACGACAGTGTGCGTGACACACTGTCGTCCCCTGGACATTGACCAGTGGTAGCACAACTACCACGGCAAGTCCAGGGGTCGGCACGGCTGCCCACAACAATTTCAGCCCGTCAAACTCCATACAAATAACTGATTAGAATCGTGAAGGCCCCCATGGTTATCTTTTCCTTCCTTAGTGATACCGTAAAAAACAGAGAGGAAAGATTGTACAAACCTGACATCGATATATCTTTGGATTGACAAAAGATCGAAATTGCCAACGATTTCAAATACCTAGGTATTTGGTTCAATTCCAGACTAAACTGAAGTAAACACATAGCATATCTAGTACAAAAATGTACCAGAAGAATCAACTTTCTTACAACTATAACTGGATTCTGGTGGGGAGTACATCCAACGGATTTGCCTAGACTATATATAACCACAATACGATCTGTTTTGGAATATGGAAGTATATGTTTCCATTGGGCACCCAAAACGCTTCTAATAAAATTAGAAAGATTCCAGTATAGATGCTGGACAATAGCTATGGGCAGTAAGAAATCAACACATACTGTGTCCCTCGAAATGATGTCCGGAGTGATGCTCTTCAAAACCCGTTTGAATACCTTTCACTCCATTTCTTACCCGTTGCACAGTATCAAACCCGGTAGTAATCGAAAATTTTGAAGCCTTGCAAGAGTTGGAATCCAAAATCAAAATCTTGACTTTTTATGATGATTTTGTTTCACTACAGACGCACCCTAGCACCATGAATTTAACAGACCGTATCGAGCTCCCAGATTCCTACAGTTCCCTTTTTAGTATAGATACTTATACGACAGACGAAACTAAGATTACTCCGAACAGTCTCCGCTGGATGACCATTTGCAACACTTGTATGGATAAGTTTGGCCATATAGACAACCTTAAACAATTCTTCACTGGCGGCTCAGCATCATTAGAATTGGCGCAGTCCAAGCTCTCAAACACATAAAAGCTGTGCAGAGCAAAGAATACTTCATTCGCAAAATATTGGAACTGCTGGGATCCTTATTCAACAAGGCGTTCAGGATCTCATTAGTATGGATTCCTGCTCATACCGGTATCATCGGAAATGAGCGGGATGTTATACTAGCTAAAAGAGGTGCAGCAGAAGGTGAACTTTATGAGAGACCTATTTTCGCGCATGAATACTCTAGCACGGTCAAGGATTTCTGCATGGCACGCTGGCAAAGAGCATGGGACACCAATGATCTAGGAAGACATCTATATGCGATATCTTCGAAGGTAACCCTGCATCTATGATTTGGAGGACTTGCTGTGGGGAGAGCATTCATTTGCATGATGTCACGACTGATGTCAAACCATTTTGTGCTAGATGCGCATCTACAGCGCATAAACCTAGCACCAACAAAGGCCTGTAGGTGTGGAGCAGGTTTTCATGACTTGGACCACATCCTCTGGTGTTGTGAGGAGTATAATGATGTAAGGTCTACCCTTTAAGTGGCAGTGGAGGCAGCCGAAAAACAAAAAAAAAAAAACATTCCTATAAGGGATATATTAGCTAGCAGAGACCTCGAATACATGAGGATTTTATACATTTGGCCAGATAACCGCGTAAAATTAGACCCTTTTTCCATTCTTTGCCACATCCCTTCCATCGTGACATTCCAGGGTGTCAGCTGTGGGCACGGCTGGTGTTGGAACGACGAGTGTTTTTACTCTTACGTCGCGATACCAAGAATGGATACGGTTGATTGTCTGGAATGTCATGATACTAGGTGTTTTTCTCATGTACGTAAATGTTTGTATGACACTTAACATCAAACCGGAGGCAGAAGACCTTCCCTCGAACAACGTTCTTGGGAAGGAGGATCCAGACAGTCGGACGAACGTTATCTGCCAAAAGAAGTAGCACATGGAAACAGCAATAGCTGAACAACAATGAACAACGAAGACGACCATTCTCTACGACCGTAGAAGGCTTTGACAACTCATAACATTGGGATCATCAAGGACAGCTAATAACCGAGTAAGTCCCCGATAAGGCTGTACCACAGGAGGATACTCCTTTGGAAATACACTTCGACATAAGTCGACAATACGGCCGGGCCGTAATAATTAAGCAAATAAATAAATAAATGTATGAAAAGTTTCAGCAAGTTTATATCCAACTGTTTGCAATTGGCTCCGGAATCAACTCTGGAAGCAAAATCGTCTTCGGAAGCGGAATCGGCTGCGGAATCGGAATCGGCTCCGGAATCTCCATGAGAATGGATCGTTTTAAAGTATATTTGGATCTTTTGTGGTTTATTAAAAAGAGGACGAATAATCAATCAATTCGGGCAAAAACCGTGGGATCATTCTGACAGTTAGATGAAAAAGCAGTCATCGTTTAATTGCAGCATGCTTTGTTTAGTTGATGTGCAATATTCTAGATGCATTTTCGTTCTTTTTTACAACATTGGTAAAATTAAATTGATCTCCATAGCAATCGGAGCCCAAATAACCCAAATAAATCTAGAGCTCCAAGGAATTAGAGTACAGGTGCGTTATGCTACAATCTCCCATATGTCGATTTTTGATGTATTGATGTAAATTTGATAATGAAATTCGTAATGTAAATTCATTTCTTTATTAAATAAATTTTATCCCAATAAATCTACTTTTTCTGTTTTTTAATTACTATCTTCTTAATCTAACGTATTAAAACTATACAAACAGTTTGGGTTTGTTTTGTTATGTGTTACATTTATAGTCGTTTCGACATTCTTTCTTCAACTAAACCTTATCGATTCGAAATACCTCATTCTGGTCTGTAATTATGTTGAATAAACATCATTTCTTTTAATTTTTGTGATGTTATGCGGCTGCGCTTTTCCGTTAAAATTTGGCCCGCTTTTGAAAAAATACGTTCACATGGAACTGAAGAGGCTGGAATTGATAAATATTGTTTCACAAACTTATGCAAGGTAGGATATACTTCACCACGAGTGTGCCACCAATGTAGAGGATCGTCTTTGATTTTAATTTTTTTATCCGATATATATCTATCAAGTTCAGAAACGGCAGATATTCTTGGATTAAAATTGTTAACGGGTGTTTGCTCTTGGAATTTGAACACTTCCCAAACATCATCATTTTCAAATGTTTCTTGTAGTGAACCTTCATCTGAGTCATTTGCTTCCGATTGCAAAGGAATTAATTTGCTAACTAAATTATCGTAGCAAAATTCATATCGAGCAACGTCTCCTAAAAACCTACTTTTTTGAATCGTTGATCTAGGATTATAGCGCTATTGATAATTTCTGAATCAAACATACATTCAAACTTTTCCTTAATACCTCGTACCATTTCTTTGCATAGTTTAGAAACTTCCTTACACATGCTTTCATTTTCCATTTTTTCTGAAATTTTTTTTAACAACGATCTTATAAGAGCACCCATTGTTGAAAGTGTGACTATTTTTTCACCTATAATTTCAATAGTGACTGCATTAACAAGTTCGAGAACACTTGTCGCTTGTTCGATTACGGTCCAATCACGTTCTTCTAATTTTGATTTAATGTTAATTGACGCCACACAGGAAACTAACGGAATTCTGTTATTTTTTTATCTTTTCAACATTTCGTAAGTTGAATTCCAGCGAATTGGACAATCTTGTTTTAATTTCTGTTGGACATAGTTTAATTTGGTTTGCATTTCAAACAATTTATAAGTTGCTTTAGCACTCCTTTTAAAAAACATCACAACACGCTTCGCTTCTTCAACTGTGTTTGTAATAGACGCTTTTATTGCGTTTTTTTACCACCAAATTCAATGTATGAGCACTGCATGGCAAATGTGGTAAGTTCAAACTATCGGCAGTAGCTACCATGTTGGCCGCGTTGTCAGTCACCAAAATGAATATTTTTTTTCTATATCAAATCTTTGGATAATCGATCGGATCCAACTGGCTAAATTTGGTGATGTGTGACTTTCCGATACCTCTCCGCATTCTAATAAATATGAACAAGACAAGCTATCTTTAGTATTATAGTGTGCTGTCAATGCACAATAACTTGTGTTGATTATGCTTGTCCAGGCATCAGCCGTTAACGCAATTGTTTCGGCATCTATTAGATTTTTTTTAACATTGTTAACTGCCTCAGCATAAAGTCTAGGTAAAGCAGCGTTCGAAATAGTCTTTCTACACGGCATCTGATAATTAGGGTTCAGAGCTTCAACAAATTGTTTGAAATGATAATCTTCAACTATCGAAAACGGATAGTATTCTGTAAAAATCATTAGGAGTAAAAGAGAATCTAGCTTTTCTTTGCTTTTGGAGCACAGAGGCTTAATTGACCGAAAGTAGTTGCTTACAGTATTAGAAGTGCTAATCGGTTGTGGTGTTTCTTCTGTGATCGGTTCTTCTGCAGATGATGTGCACGGTTGTTGTGTTCTAGGTTGTGGAACAGTTGGGTGTTTGCGATCTATGTGTCTTTTAACCGTCCAAATAGACATACAGCGAAAACGTCGCGCGCGACGACGTCGCGCTCGAAAAAAAGTAGCTCAATTTTGCAAACAGAGCTACTCATCGCGCGCGACAATTTTGGTTCGTCCTAAATAATCGAATTATCTAGTTTTTTTGCCAGATTAAGCCAGATTAATGCCAAACGCAACGTTGGTTGACTGAGTCAAATGAGCTACTTTGATCTACACCGAGTGAAATTTTGAGCTATTTTTCGTCGAGCGCGACGTTGTCGCTCTATGTCTATTTGGACGGTAACCGTGCAGTTAGACATACAGCGACAACGTCGCGCGCGACGAAAAATAGCTCTAAATTTCACTTTGTGTAGATCAAAGTAGCTCATTTGACTCAGTCAACCAACTTGTTTTATATTTGAAAACACACAAAAATAGGTTGAAATGTGTTCAAATCTAATTTTTTGTGTTTGGCATTAATCTGGCTTGTAAAAAAACTAGATAATTCGATTATTTCGGATGAAGCAAAATTGTCACGCGCGACGAGTAGCTCTGTTTGCAAAATTTAGCTACTTTTTTTCGCGCGCGACGTTTTCGCTGTATGTCTATTTGGACGGTAAGATTTGAAGTTGATCCATTGTTCCAGCTTATGACGCATTGACAATAGCGGCACTTTGCTCCTCCGTCGCATTTTGAGAAGTGTTGCCATATATCACTAAGCGAAAGGCCACGGGAGTGACAAAATGCTGACAAATTTTTCAAAATGTGAGCTTTTGTCACTTTTTTTAGCTTTTGTCAAAATTTTGTGACCTGGAGCAGCCAGGAAAAAAAGTTGACAAAATTTGACGTTCGTGTAAAAGCGTAAACAAACAGCTATTTGGCGCAGTTGTGAACCATTGTTATGATAATAATGCTAAAATGCATGATTCTAATTGATTTATGTACCTAGTTAGTGCTTCTTAAACAAAATATCGATGATATTCAGATGTTGGAGCTTTTTGTCGCTCTTGTGTATGTTTTTGGTGCGGCCACGAGAAAAGCTCTTTTTTGCAGTTGACAAGCAATTTTGACAAAGTTGAAAAATTTTTCAACATTTTTTCAGCTCCGTTGCCACGCGCTAACTCGTTGGTGCCATTATATGAGGTAACGATGAATTCCTGGAATTAGGATGTATTGTTCAACACTCTTTAATATTGGTAACCTTTCCTAAACACGAACAAACATGCAAACACGAGGCAATGAAAACTTACCTAACAATCGATGAGGAAATAAAATGCTTTTCTTTGTAGCTTTGCTTGACCACGGATCACTTTATTGGTTTTATATGGTTAAAATAATTAAATGTTAAAATTTTCTCAGCTTTGCGACAAACTGGCAGCACTGCCAGCCTGGTAGCCTGGCAGTTGCAATCTGGTACGTAAAAGGCCATAGTGAAATTTGCTATGTCATCTGTGGTCAAATTTGGCGAGGAACACATTTCATTCCCAGATTTGACATCAATACAGTTTTAATTTTAAAACCTAAAATGTTTGCTCAGGACATTTAGTAAAAGAATCAGTTTATCAAGATTTCTCTAAAGAAAACACAACCAATTTATAACCCTCAACCGATGGTGCATTTCATTAACCAGTTTTTGACCACACACAAGTATGTAGAAAATTCACTGTAAATTTTCATCTTGACAGAACCTGTGTCGTCTCACTGGCGCATTCCCAAGCGAGTGAAAAAGTCACTTTTCGGCTGTGTTTTCGATTGATATTTCGTGCACGATTTGACAAACGAAATAGTGTACGAGATTCAGACTTTTTTCGGCACATACCCAAACGAGTGAAAATGTCACTTTTCGGCTGTTTTTTCGATTGATATTTCGTGCACGATTTGACAAACGAAACAGTGTACGAGATTCAGACTTTTTTCGGCACATAACCACAACAGCGTGCAATGGCATATTTGCTATCTTCATTGCACGTCTAGCGTTACACATTTTGAGGTTAAATAGTTTTTAAATTGTTGGTATTTATATGAATGATACGATACGAAAGAACACAACTGATGCAAACTAAACGTAATACACAAAAAAAAAATACACATAACCTGCTTCAACGCTTGGCTTGGAGAGCGAAATGTTACGAATGGAAGAACCACACATACAATAATATATTGCTTGTCAAATTATGAGAGTGTATGAGTTATCGTCCGAAAATTTCCGCTTGGGTTGTTTCGTATTACCAGAATTGGCAAGACATCGTGGTGTGAATAGCAGCTAGCAGTTTGTGAAAAGAAAGTACTACATTTTAACCATATAAAACCAATAAAGTGATCCGTGGTCAAACAAAGCTAGAAAGTAAAGCATTTTATTTCCTCATCGATTGTTAGGTAAGTTTTCATTGCCTCGTGTTTGCATGTTTGTTCGTGTTTAGGAAAGGTTACCAATATTAAAGAGTGTTGAACAATACATCCTAATTCCAGGAATTCATCGTTACCTCATATAATGGCACCAACGAGTGATATATGGCAACACTTCTCAAAATGCGACGGAGGAGCCGTTATTGTCAATGCGTCATAAGCTGGAACAATGGATCAACTTCAAATCTTAAACGACACATAGATCGCAAACACCCAACTGTTCCACAACCTAGAACACAACAACCGTGCACATCATCTGCAGAAGAACCGATCACAGAAGAAACACCACAACCGATTAGCACTTCTAATACTGTAAGCAACTACTTTCGGTCAATTAAGCCTCTATGCTCCAAAAGCAAAGAAAAGCTAGATTCTCTTTTACTCCTAATGATTTTTACAGAATACTATCCGTTTTCGATAGTTGAAGATTATCATTTCAAACAATTTGTTGAAGCTCTGAACCCTAATTATCAGATGCCGTGTAGAAAGACTATTTCGAACGCTGCTTTACCTAGACTTTATGCTGAGGCAGTTAACAATGTTAAAAAAAATCTAATAGATGCCGAAACAATTGCGTTAACGGCTGATGCCTTAACAAGCATAATCAACACAAGTTATTGTGCATTGACAGCACACTGTATTACTAAAGATAGCTTGTCTTGTTCATATTTATTAGAATGCGGAGAGGTATCGGAAAGTCACACAGCACCAAATTTAGCCAGTTGGATCCGATCGATTATCCAAAGATTTGATATAGAAAAAAAATATTCATTTTGGTGACTGACAACGCGGCCAACATGGTAGCTACTGCCGATAGTTTGAACTTACCACATTTGCCATGCAGTGCTCATACGTTGAATTATTATTATTATTATTTATTAATCTTCAACGGGCCATATGGCCTAATTAAGATGTAACAGTTCAATAAAAAAAAAGAAAAAATACATAGCAAAAACAAGATTTGCATCGCAATTCACTGCGGCCACGGCAAAAGCCGGAGACGTTCCTTGAAGCACTGAGTTGAGATGTCGAAGTCGAAGCAATCCGAGACAGTGTTGAAGACAGCCGACATGCGGAACATAGGGTCTGACCGACCAGCACTGGAACGGGGTTGAGCGAGCCGTAGAGTTTCTCTAGACCTAAGTGTTCGGGATGGTGCATAGATATCGACTCGATGCAACAATGGCGATGAGTCGATAGAGCCATTTAGCAATCCAGCAATGAAAGAACACTGTGCATTGCGTCTTCTAACCGAAAGAGGTTCAAGGCCTAGAAGACGGCACCGCGCAGCATACGGAGGAAGATTATTACGATCCTGCCAGGGAAGTAGGCGTAGGGCATATCTCGTGAGCTTACGTTGAATCGCCTCAAGTCGAGCAATTGAAGAAGCGGTAGTTGGGCTCCAGACTACGCACGAATATTCCAGAACCGAACGAACGATACAGTTGTAGACAGCTTTGATGCACATGGGGTTGCGGAATTCATTAGTTGTCCGGATAACCACGCCAAGTAATTGTTTTCCTCTGGCTACAACGTCATCGATATGCTGTTTAAAGTTCAAACTAGAGTCAAGCAGAACGCCCAGGTCTTTGGCATGATTCTGTCGATTAACTGCAGTGCCGTCCATGAAGTAGGTCCCAGTCACTGGGCTCCTGCATCGACTAAAAGACACACAGTAGCATTTCTCGATGCAGATAGTCAGTCCATTACGCTTGCACCACGAACAGAAAATTTCGATGCAGTCTTGCAGGAATGTACAATCACCTGTGTTGTTAACAGGCGCAAAAATTTTTGCGTCGTCGGCAAACAGACTGATACTGTCGGGAGGTAAAGCGAGGGTAACATCGTTGATAAACAATATGAAGAGAAGCGGGCCAATGTTGCTTCCTTGTGGCACACCCGAGCTGCTGACTATTTCTTTGGACATGTGCTTATCAATTTTCACGATGTATGTGCGATTAATTAGGTAAGACTTAAGCCACTGTACGAGCGAGCTGGGAACTCCTAGTTTATCGAGTTTAGCGAGAAGAATTACGTGCGGAAGAGAGTCGAATGCTGCTTTTAGATCTGTATAAATTGCATCGACTTGAGCTCCGGCATCAATTTGACTAGTGCAATAGGTTACAAATTCAACCAGGTTCGTGGTAGTCGACTTTTTTGGCACGAATCCATGTTGATACGGACTTAGGTAGCTGCGGCATGCATGTAGCAGATTTTTGTATATCACTAGTTCGAACACCTTGGCAATGGCACACAAGGATGTAATACCCCGGTCGTTGATGGCATCTGTCCTGTCGCCCTTTTTGTAAATAGGAACCATCCAAGATTTCCTCCATGCTTTGGGAAAGTAGCCATTGGCTAGCGATGCATTGAACAATTTTGCAAGGATAGGTGCTACTGTCGTTTGACAGCGTTTCAGCACGGTAGAAGGAATTCCGTCGGGTCCGGGAGCGAAGGAAGGCTTTAGTTGCGCTAGGGCAGATAAAACGATCTCACTGTCGATGAAAGGAGTGCTCATGTTAATTGCTCCAGCCGGAGTGTTGACGAGAGCAGCATCAATGGTATCGGTATCATTCATGGCCGGTGAAAAGCAATCTGCGAAGCGATCCGCGAAGAGATTGCACATTTCATTAGTGTTGGCACTTGTTGCTCCTTTGTACGTAATGGATTTCGGTGTATGCGTGGATTTTGTTTTGCTGTTGTAGAAGCGCCAAAACGAGTCAGGCCACCTGCAAAGGTTACGTTGAATTTTACTCAAATATCTGCGATATCGAAATCTGTTATAGCTGCAGTATAAAGAGTGCGTGTCAAAGTAGAAAGAGCGAGATCTTTGGCAGCGGCGCGTTTGGTAGTGACGATAAGCAGCTCTTTTTACACGTTTGAGTCGTTTTAGTGTGCGGTCCGCCCAGGGGGGGTTAGGTTTAGGACGCTGAACTGGGACGCATACAACAAAGGCTTGCAGCATGAAGGACGAGAATGAACATACTGCTTCGTCAAGTGAAATAAAATTGGAACAATGAAAGCTATTGTTAAACATTGATATCATGTCGTTCAGTTTCACATAGTCAGCTTTAGCAAAGTTATAACGATAAAATGCGGTTGTCGTCGAGTTTTGTCGAGTCGTCGAATTGCGTCGGGTCGACGAGTTAATACGTATATTGAAGTCTAACGCCGGATGGTAGGAGTCAAGAGGTACAAGCGGAACAACACTTGGAAAGACAGGCGAACACAATTTAGCTGCAGCATTGTTAGCGTAGAGCAGGTCAAGCATGCGTCCGTGCGAATTATTGATGTGATTAAGTTGCACTAATCCGTTAAATTTAAATCCATCCACAAAGGTGTTGTTGGCCAGTGAGCGTGCAGTTGGTTCATAGTGCGTGATTGATGAGTATGCTGGCGAGGACGAAGGATCAGCTGTGGACCAGCTTATGCTAGGCTGATTGAAATCGCCAATAACAAACAGCAGATCCGAAGGCTTCAGTGTGAGAGTGAAGCTGCTGATACAATCATGTAGAGAGCGAAGAGTCGATATCTCGGAGCTAAGCTGCGGTGGAATGTATACTACGATGACGTACAGATGTGCGTTATTACAGGCGACGCGCACACAAATATACTCGAGAGAACGATCACGGGAAGGTAATTCTATCGACTCGTATGCGTTAGAAACGGCTAGCAAAACACCACCACCGCGAGAGCTAGAGCCGCTGAGAGAGCGATCACAGCGGTAAACAGAGAAGTTGTTGTTGAAGAGAAGAGCAGATGGAATGTTGTCAACAAGCCAAGTTTCCGTGAGTGCGATGAGATCGAAGTCTGCCTCCGATACAGCTAAGTGAAATTCTTTTGTTTTAGTACGCAAACCTCTAACGTTTTGATAATAGCAGCTTAAATACTCAGCGGTAGCGTTGTCATTGTGGCGGTTGGATAAAGCGGGTAAACGGTAAGTCAATTGAGCTGCGTTGTCAGAGCATGAGGCTTGGCGTGTTTGTTGCGTGCAATGAGCGGAACTTCGTCTAGTTGAGAAAAAAGCGATCGATTGTAGACTGGTGTAGGTGCGGAGATGAAGCACGGTGGTTTTGGGGCGGTCCAGAAACAAGTGTTGAGTTGGGTGCTTCCAAGGTATCATTCACCGGGGGGTGACACTGTTGTGATGATGTTGTTTCAGGATCAGGTGGAGTAGACGTGCGTGCGGCTAAACGGTGAGTCGTTGTTGGTGTGCGTGTGGTGTAGCGGTGTTCAGTACTAGTAGCTGGTGTGCGTGAAGTAAAGCGGTTTCGGGTGGCTATAGGAGATGAGGTTTGGTGGTCGTGTTGACGGGATTGAAAAAACTCACGTACACCGATACCGACGGGCCAGGTGGATGGTGTGAGTGCCGCATCTCGAAGGATAGCCGGGACCCTCACTTTGAATGAAAGCCAATTCATGCTGTCCACACTAACCCCTCTTCTCAGCAGGCAATACGCTATAACGTCATCGGTGGCTAAGCGACGCTTTACAGAAGCGACCACTTGTTCCACAGTGACGGCCGTTGATAAGCGGGATAGGCGGATCCAGATCCTATCTGTGAATGGCTCACGAGGTGCAGCTTGAAGCGGTGATGATAACGGATCGGTTCCCACCAGTTCATGCGGTTGTGTAGGTGCCGGCTGGACGGCAATCGTGGTGTTGGTGTATGCGTTTGGCGATGACGCGGCACAAAGGATGTTGCCGCGACTGTTTACAATTTTGTTTACACCAGGAGATGCCGAATCCTCGATTATACGCCTCCGCTTTCTACCAGTAGCTGGTCGAGGATCAGAGTTCCGATTGTGAGGCGTGGATGCAGTTTGAAGGAGGGTAAAACCACTGCGAACTTCGGCGACAATAGGCTCAACGAGCTTGCCAATAGCTGCTACAGCTGAGTTGAGGGCGGCTTGGAAACCGACCTGGGCGCCTATTTCTTTTACCGAACGGCAGCGCGGATTTTTAAGCATGTTAGTGCAGCCAATGCAACTCCAGTGCAGGTCGACATTGGACAATACTGCGTCAATCAGCTCGGGGGGCAATTTGCAACAGCCGCGGTGGAACGTAGCGTCACAATATGCACAACTGATGATGCAGCCGGTGGCCTCTAGCGGTTCAGCACACGAGAAGCAAATAGCCGCCATCGCGAAATCACGCGTAATCACAGCACAACACTGCTAAGCCGAGCAGGAAAAAACAGCAGGAAACCACAGTTGTGATGCAACTAAACAATTCGCCAAGACGAAGCGATGATGTTAAACAGTTTAATAGTCCGTAGAAAAGGCAACAATGCGATGCGACGCAGAAAACACAAGAGAATGATTGAAAAATCACGGAGCGCGACGGAAATGCGGCCGAACAATTAAACGTCAAACGTCAAACTGGTGGTCAAACGAATTTGGTGGTAAAAAACGCAATAAAAGCGTCTATTACAAACACAGTTGAAGAAGCGAAGCGTGTTGTGATGTTTTTTAAAAGGAGTGCTAAAGCAACTTATAAATTGTTTGAAATGCAAACCAAATTAAACTATGCCCAACAGAAATTAAAACAAGATTGTCCAATTCGCTGGAATTCAACTTACGAAATGTTGAAAAGATAAAAAAATAACAGAATTCCGTTAGTTTCCTGTGTGGCGTCAGTTAACATTAAATCAAAATTAGAAGAACGTGATTGGACCGTAATCGAACAAGCGACAAGTGTTCTCGAACTTGTTAATGCAGTCACTATTGAAATTATAGGTGAAAAAATAGTCACACTTTCAACAATGGGTGCTCTTATAAGATCGTTGTTAAAAAAAATTTCAGAAAAAATGGAAAATGAAAGCATGTGTAAGGCAGTTTCTAAACTATACAAAGAAATGGTACGAGGTATTAAGGAAAAGTTTGAATGTATGTTTGATTCAGAAATTATCAATAGCGCTATAATCCTAGATCCACGATTCAAAAAAGTAGGTTTTTAGGAGACGTTGCTCGATATGAATTTTGCTACGATAATTTAGTTAGCAAATTAATTCCTTTGCAATCGGAAGCAAATGACTCAGATGAAGGTTCACTACAAGAAACATTTGAAAATGATGATGTTTGGGAAGTGTTCAAATTCCAAGAGCAAACACCCGTTAACAATTTTAATCCAAGAATATCTGCCGTTTCTGAACTTGATAGATATTTATCGGATAAAAAAATTAAAATCAAAGACGATCCTCTACATTGGTGGCACACTCGTGGTGAAGTATATCCTACCTTGCATAAGTTTGTGAAACAATATTTATCAATTCCAGCCTCTTCAGTTCCATGTGAACGTATTTTTTCAAAAGCGGGCCAAATTTTAACGGAAAAGCGCAGCCGCATAACATCACAAAAATTAAAAGAAATGATGTTTATTCAACATAATTACAGACCAGAATGAGGTATTTCGAATCAATAAGGTTTAGTTGAAGAAAGAATGTCGAAACGACTATAAATGTAACACATAACAAAACAAACCCAAACTGTTTGTATAGTTTTAATACGTTAGATTAAGAAGATAGTAATTAAAAAACAGAAAAAGTAGATTTATTGGGGTAAAATTTATTTAATAAAGAAATGAATTTACATTACGAATTTCATTATCAAATTTACATCAATACATCAAAAATCGACATATGGGAGATTGTAGCATAACGCACCTGTACTCTAATTCCTTGGAGCTCTAGATTTATTTGGGTTATTTGGGCTCCGATTGCTATGGAGATCAATTTAATTTTACCAATGTTGTAAAAAAGAACAAAAATGCATCTAGACTATTGCACATCAACTAAACAAAGCATGCTGCAATTAAACGATGACTGCTTTTTCATCTAACTGTCAGAATGATCCCACGGTTTTTGCCCGAATTGATTGATTATTCGTCCTCTTTTTAATAAACCACAAAAGATCCAAATATACTTTAAAACGATCCATTCTCATGGAGATTCCGGAGCCGATTCCGATTCCGCAGCCGATTCCGCTTCCGAAGACGATTTTGCTTCCAGAGTTGATTCCGAAGCCGATTTCAGAGTAGATTTCGGAGCCAATTCTGAATCCGACTCCGGAGCCGACTCCGATTCCGGAACCGATTTCTATTCTGGAACCGACTCCAATTCCGGAAACGATTCTATTTCGGAGCCGACTCTGATTCCGGAACAGATTTCTATTTCGGAGCCGATTCCGGAGCCGTTTCCGGAGCCGATTCCGGAGCCGATTCCGGAGCCGATTCCGATTCCGGAGCCGATTCCGATTCCGGAGCCGATTCCGATTCCGGAGCCGATTCCGATTCCGGAGCCGATTCCGATTCCGGAGCCAATTCCGGAGCCGATTCCGGAGCCAATTCCGAAGCCGATTCCGAAGCCGATTCCGATTCTGGAGCCGAATTCGATTCCGGAGCCGATTCCGATTCCGGAGCCGATTCCGGAGCCGATTCCGATTCCGGAGCTGACTCGAATGCCGGAGCCGATTCCGATTCCGGAGCCGATTCCGATTGCGGAGCCGATTCCGGAGCCGATTCCGAAAACTGATTCCGTACCTACTAAGTGGAATCGATTCCACAAAATTTCGGAGCTAGTCAGAATCGATTCCGACCAAAACTTCATTTTTCTCATCACTTTTTTGGTATGCGTTGAACTGTGGTCTGTTATTGAGACTCGCACCTCTATAGCCCTGATTTCGTTGGAATCTCTGGCTTTGATACTGGCCGTTATTTTGTTACTGGTCGCTTTGGAAATTTCCTCAAAAATTTCCGCGATAATTTTCTCTAAAATTTTCTCTATTATTATTTCCTTAATAGTTGAAGTATTGTGGCCTTGCGTAGAGCATCTGCGCCGGTGTGTAATATTTTTGCTTCATTGTTTCTTGATTTATTTATTAAAGAGCGAATGCTTCTTCCAAGGGTGACTTTGCAATTTTTGCGTCACGTAACCCAAAACGTTCAGCAACTCGGTCGATGTAACTCTCTACTGAAATACTATAATTTCCATTGACCATAGACCTAAAAAATAGTTTAGGTCTCCTAGATCCGTCGTTTCAACTTCCTTTTTCAAATAATAATAACTTTCCCCTATATGAGCTTCTTTCTCACTTCCGACAAGAATATCATCGACGTACACTAAGAAGTAGATTCGATCGGGCTAACATCTTTTGTTTATAAGCAGTGATCCACACTACTTTGCACAAACTGCATTCCAACAAGAACGTCATGTAATTGATGATTCCAGCACCGGGCGGATTGCTTCAGCCTGTAAATGCTCCTCCTAAGACTGCATACTAGCTTTTCTACTCCTTCCTTCTCATAGCCAACAGGTTGTTTCATATATAGCTCCTCTTCGAGATTACCATACAGGTATGCAGTCTCTTGCGGCTCCCGGTAAACTAATTTAGGAATTTTTAAAACATTTAACTTTATTGTATAGCGCTTGGTTTAAAACACGCCCGACTTGTTTGGCGTTCACCGATCAAGAGAGCGATCAAATCCGCCCGGATAATCGTGCTTCCTGTTCCTCTCTTCCGCTAACGACCTGCTACTTTACGCTTTTAAAATCGCAAGCCGAGTTCGTTCGAGTTATCCTAACACAGTCTTCACATTGAAGTGCTTCGGAATCAGCTTTTTAATGCTTACAATGGCTAATAAAGTCCTCGGGATTGTCTGCTTCATAACGGGGGTAAAAACTTCATTATAATCTTCCCCATACTTTTGACTAAATCACTGTGCCATCAGCCGCGCTTTGTATTGCAAAATATTGCCAGCTGCGTTTCACTTCCGTTTGTAAACTCATTTTCAACCAACTGGTTTACGGCCTGCGGGTAGATTCACCAAATTCCATGTATCATTTGTTGCATGAGATTTCAGCTTATCGGCCATGGCTTTCTTCCATTCAAAACTGTACTTACAGTTTAGCGCTACTTGTATGTTTCTAGGTTCCTTCTTCTCCTCTTTGGCGATTCAAGCTTCCTCAATCAACCGCTTGGGAGGAACACCCTTATTAGGTCGCAATGATCGTTGAGGAATTTCGTCTAATTGAAGTTTGTAAAGAATGCCTGGCATCATGGCAGCTGACAACCACCGAGTGACGCAACTTACTCTCTGACAGCTTACCGCGTTTTGAATTGTAAAACAACAAGCCGAAGCGGTGTGTGAGTGTGTGTTCACTAGGAGATCGAGAACAGAGCACATGCAGAAAGTTAATCGCAAATAAAACTTAGTAAAAACCCACCGAACAGTGCCGAGTTAGATTTGGTATAATTTTTGCTTATTTCATTTAACATTTTTAGTCCTTCAAATCCGGATATCGTTTGTAAATCGTGATCTATGGTGATCTTTTGTGAACATTCGTACGCCTTTGTGAACAGTCGAGCATTATCGTATGCGTTGCTCATAGGTGTTCCTTTCGTTGTATGCACCTTGTTCGTGTCGAGTTTTATCTTGTTGTTATTATCTATAAGCGAAAGGCCATGAGAGTAACAAAATGCTGACAAAATTTTCAAAACATGAGCTTTTGTCACTTTTTTGAGCTTCTGTCAAAATGTTGAAACCTGAAGCAGCCAGGAAATAAAGTTTACAAAAGTTGACAAAAGTGACAAAATTTGATGTTCGCGAAAAAGCGTAAACAAACAGCTATTTGGCGCAGTTGTGACCCATTCCTATGATAATAATGCAAAAATGCATGATTCTAATTGATTTATGTACCTATTTCATGCTTCTTAAACAAAATATCGATGATAGGGGACCTTTCCGTTTTAAGCTCGTAGGTTGAAATTTCAGCCTGTCAGCTGTATGCATTGTATAGCAGTTTTCGAGCAGCTATCTAAGTGGGTATAATATACAGGTGGGATTATCCCAAGGTATATGCATTTAAAAGGCTGATTTTTATCGCTTCTGCTTCTGAATGAAGATTTTAACAGTGTTTTGAGTGTTCGTCAAGCTTCCAGAAAGCCTGTTTTTGACAAGATGGGTGAAAACTTTTGTTCAAAGTGATATTCAAATTTGGTTATAAAAAACATGCTATGAGACCACCTGGACTACATACACTTTGATTCTAGATTCCACCACCTGATCTCTTTAATGCACCTTGGGGTAAATGTAAATAAACCTGTGTTTTCGAGCAGGTACTCGAATCTAATTCTAGCTTTTAGGCTAAAATTTTCTAGACTGAAAATTGCAGGCTAGTTTTTTGTGTGGTTTTGTATGGAGTGTTTACATGATTTCAGCCTCCAACTGTCAAACTCCATACAAAAAACTGGCTAGAATCGTAAAGGGCCCCATATTCAGATGTTGGAGCTTTTTGTCATTCTTGTGTATGTTTTTGGTGCGGCCACGAGAAAATCTCTTTTTTGCAGTTGACAAGCAATTTTTACAAAGTTGAAATTTTTTTCAACATTTTGTCACCTTCGTGGCCATGCGCTATATACCTTCGTGGGGCGCCGGTGGTAACCAGACATTACTGCGGTTCATAAGAAAACCTGATAAGGCAAAATGTCTGCTGTTGGCAGAAGCACTCGATCAAGTGGCCTCTCATCAGACGGCCGCCAAGCGTGAAGCGGAGAAAGAGATGAAGGCTATGCTTGCTGTATCACAGGCGGAGAACGCGCGTCTACATCAGGAGATGGCGGAGACGCGTTTCTTGCTCGCGAGGTGGTATCAAGAAGCTGAACGTCGGGAAGAGAAACATAGGGCTGACCATCAACGCGAGTACGAGTCGTTGAATGCGCTCTTGGCTCAAGCCATTGGCAAGAAGCAGGGACAAAAGCAGCAGCATCGGGATCAGCAACAAGGGATACGACAGTAGCAGGAGCCCGGTCCTTCCACGTCGTCCACTTCAACGCGCAGCACCAACGTGATGCATCTAAGACTCTGACGAGGATGATGAACAGGGCAGTTTCTCCGAGGTTGTTCGTCATAAATACCGCGGGCGGAGCACTGGTAAGCCACGCGCTCAGCAACAGGAACACCAGCAGCAGCAACAGCAGTCACAGGGACAGCAGCAGCAGCAGCATCAACAAAAGCGGACGCAGCGTCGGCCTAAGGTTGATTTCATTGAGGTAACCCCCCAAGAAAGTCATACCTGGGATAGCGTGTATCGCCTGATCCGACGAGTGATCCGCGAAGATCCGTTGCACAAGGCACTCGAAGATCACATCGGTATTGGAAACCGCACTCGAGCTGAACTGCTGAAAATAAAGGTCAGCAAATCTGCGGATTCTGGATTGGTGTTTGCCGAGGTGCGAGAAGTTATCGGTTCAGCGAGAGTGGCCCATTTGGTAACGGAGATGGGCGAGGTAAACGTAAGCCATATTGACCCGCTTGTAGAGGAAGCGGAAGTGATTTCCGCACTGGACGGAGAGCTAGAAGTTAACGCTGGAGTGGTTACTAGTGATGGGTAAAGTTGGCAAAAATCCGGAGTCGACTCCGATCCGACTCCGATATATTTGGAATCGACTCCGGAAGGTAGGACCACGCTGCAGTATCCGGAGTCGTTCGGAGTCGTCCGGAGTCCGAGTCCGAACGACTTCGACGACTCCGAACAACTCCAAACGACTCCGAACGACTCCGGACGACTCCGACTCCGGGCGACTCCGGAAGACTCCGAACGACTCCGAACGACTCGGGACGACTCCGGAAGACTTTGACTCCAGACTACTCCGGACAACTCCGGACGACTCCGAACGACTCCGACTCCGGGCGGATCTAGTGGTCCCATTTTGCCGGAGTCGGAATCGAACTAACAATAGTCGGAGTCGGATCGGAGTCGTGGGTGCGCTCCATACAGCACATCACTAGTGGTTACTATCAACATGTGGAGGCTTTCGGACGGATCCCAACTAGCACGGGTGCGCCTACCGGCCAAAAAGATTATAACCATCGACGGTAAGAAGGTAAAGCTGGGTGGGTGCATAAGCAACATCAAACGTGCACTACCCACTCCCGTAGAACGGCTACGGTGTCTTGAATTGGGACACATTTCTCGCGATTGTCGTTCAACAGTCGACCGACAAAACACGTGCATAAGGTGCGGGACCGAGGGCCATAAGGCTAAATCCTGCAAGGCCGATATTAAATTTGCCGTATGCGGTGGTGAACATCGCGTTGGCCATAGCTTATGCGTCCGTCCAACATTGCGATGTTCCCTGTAATGCGAGTGTTGCAGGCGAATCTAGGAGACGGCCGTGATGCTCAAAATCTGGTGCTCCAGACCGCCCGTGAAGAACGGATTGATGTTGTCATGCTTTCTGAACTATACAGGCCCCAGAGAACAACGGAAGGTGGGCTTTTGACCCGTTGAAAAGCGTAGCAATAGTTACCACTGGCCAATATCCGACACAAAGGGTATGAACTAGTGATGTTTCGGGCCTGGTGGCAGCGGAGGTTGGAGGCATTATTTTCATCAGCTGCTACGCTGCTCCTCGCCTCAACGTCAATGAGTATGAGTGCTACCTGGAAGCTGTGGAGTTTGCAGCCTGTTCCCACGCAAAAGTTATCATCGCCAGCGATTTCAACGCATGGCACGAGGAATGAGGAAGCATTAGATCCAATGAGAGAGGAAGTCTGCTTCTCAACACTATCGAGCAGTTGGGTCTCCAAGTGCTAAATCGCGGTGTAACCCCTACATTTCAGAGCTATGATGAGATCAGGTCAAGTGTCATCGACATCACCTTCGCGAGCTCGTTCATCACCCACGATGATACTTGGTTAGTGAGCCCTCTATATACGGCATTAGTCCACCGATATGTGTCCTATTCTGTTAGGCCAACAGCATCAGCATCATTCGGACAGCGAACACTGCCACAGCAAACAGGATTGCCACCAAACCATCAGCCTTCACAACAGGGCGATGATATACCACCATTTCGAAATCGCCTACAGCATGCCGGCAGAAAGTGGAAAACAACACAATTTTCCGCTGAAGCGTTCGTAGAGACACTTCGCTCACAACGATTCGATTATCCGTGTATAAAATATTCGACCGCATGTCCTCGGTGCGGAACAGTGTGTTCGAGAAATGTGCCGCAGATTCAGCATTGCATACGATGAATTCAGGTATCATCAACGTTTTCAAGCATCATACCGCAGTCTTGGCTTTGGCTAAGACAGATTCGGGAAGGGGTCCCGTGGTCTTGAGATAAAGTGTGAAACCCTGTAAGCCGAGCAATTAGTGTCAGCAAGAGACCACAGTTCCAGGAGCTAATAAAAATTGCGGAGGAGAAGGAATTCGGCATTGGTTTTCAGTGGCAGTGGTCTCACCTCCGTGGCAATCGAAGGCCACCAGAGACGGAACGAGATAGACTGGAGCTTATCGTGTTCGACCTTTTCCCGATACGCCCATCCTTTGAGTGGCCCGAGACCTCTGATCCAGCAGAGACAGACACGTCATCGACCAGTCCTGTGACTCCGGTAAATGAGATCGAACTAAAAATCATAGTCAGCCGAATGAGTAACCGCAAAGCTCCCGGGCTTGACGGTATACCTAATGCCGCCGTGATGACCGCTATCATGGAGTTCTCGGAGGTCTTCAGAGCATTGTATCAGGACTGTCTCAACCGCGCCGTTTTCCCGGGGCAATGGAAGCGGCAGCGCTTGGTACTTCATCGGAGCCAGGGAATCCTCCGGGAGAGAGCGGTTCGTATCGCCCCCTGTGCATGCTTGATGCACTGGGGAAGGTACTCGAGCGCCTTATCTTAAACCGGCTGAATGAGCACCTAGAAGTTCCTGCTGAGCCGAAGCTTTCCGACTGGCAGTTTGGCTTCTGGAAAGGGCGCTCAACTATTACCGCAATTCAACAAGAGGTCGACGCAGGAAAGAGAGCGATTTCGTTTTGCCACACGAATCGGAGGGATGAACGCTTCCTATTAGTGGTCGCGCTGGATGTCCGCAATGCCTTTAATACTAATATAATTATATAAGTGGATTATAATGTATGACGGGGTACTAGACATGCAGTTTCCGTCCGGGACAGAAGTCGTCGGATACGCCAATGACTTGGTGCTGTTGGTCCCGTGTACGTCAACGGAAGCGGTGCAGGCAGCAGCGGAGGAGGCGGTTGCACAAGTACAGTAGTGGATGGCACTGCATTGTCTGGAACTTGCTCCGGCGAAAACAGAAACCGTGCTTATTGCCAGTGTAAAGCGCCCGCGACAAGTAATCATCCGCATTGGAGATGTAGAGGTACGATCGTCGCGCTTCATTCTGTCATGCATTATGCACCTTTATGCAATTCCGTGGCTAATACCGATTTCGTTGATGGGTTGCATAGTACCGGATTATTTCAGTTGAGTGGTATTGCAAATCAATCTGGGCGTCAATTGGATCTGGTCTTCGCAAACCTTGCCGCAACCAATATTTTGTGCGACTCAATCACACCTCTGCACTCTGTGAATGGTACTTCGGCTCTAGAGAACTTCCTCCCATACGTAACACACTGTAGTATTCCACTTCTCAGTGAGGACTTTCATCATCCTTCATTGGATATGATGATTTATTATCCCGTACAACTATCCCACACCACCAACAGTCACACTCGCAGTATAGTCAATAGAAATTTCTTCAAAACGAATGTGGAACGTATGAATGCCCTTATTGTGTCGTTTGACCGTAATTTTGACTGCTCCAACTTTTCCACTATCGACGAAGCCACCGATTGCTTTAGCGTTTTTATGCGCTCAGCGATTAATTCCTGCGTTCCTGTTGCTCAACGAAAGCCTGGCCCCGATTGGTCTAATGCATCTTTAAGACGGTTGAAAAAAATAAAATCAAAAGCCTACGCGGATTACAGTAGAACGAGATCATCGCTGCATAGGAGAATTTTTTTCGATGCACTGAACAATTATCGTCGACATAATCGTGTGCTCTACCGCTCCTTCATTCGCCGTACTGAAAGGCAGCTATTTTCTAAGCCGACACGGTTCTGGAGCTTCTGGAACAAACGGCGCAATATAAGAAGTATCCCTCCGTCAATGAGCTACAATGGCCAAACTAGTATCGATACATCCGATATTTGCAACACTCTCGCCAATCGTTTCGCTGATGCATTCACCCTTCCTGTTCACAATCCTAACACACTAGCAGAGGCCATCCGCAATACTCCATCGGATGCTATCGATTTTATTATACCCACAATTGACGAAGCATTAATTGCGCGCACACTCAACCATATAAAACCATCTACATCATCTGGACCTGACAATATTCCCGCATACATATTGAAGCACTGCCGTCAATCACTCGCACCCATTCTTGCCAAAATATTTAATGATTCCCTTATGCGTGGCACGTATCCTGAGTCCTGGAAACACGCGCGAATGATTCCTATCCATAAAAAAGGCAGTCGACTTCATGCTAGTAATTATCGTGGCATTGTATCCCTATGCGCTTGTGCAAAGGTGTTTGAGCTCATTCTATACAATCCGCTACTCACAGCAGTTCAAAACTATATGAGCCCTAGTCAGCATGGATTTCTCCCAAGGAGATCTTCCACCACAAATCTTGCTGAATTTGTTGGCTACTGCTTCGACAACATGGATCGTGGTACTCAAGTTGATGCAGTATATATCGACTTCAGGGCTGCGTTCGATAGTATTTCTCATGATATTCTACTTTCGAAGCTAAAAAAACTCGGTTTCCTCGACTGGCACATCACCTGGCTGCGTTCATATTTAACTGGTCGTTCGTACTACATAAGTATAGGATCTCATCGTTCTCACTCTTTCACCAGCTCCTCCGGTGTGCCTCAAGGGAGTAATTTGGGACCGCTACTCTTCCTCATCTATATAAATGATCTATCTTTCGTTTTACCGCCAGGCCAACACCTAATGTACGCCGACGATGTAAAAATATTCGCTCCAGTTAGAAACGACAGTGACTGTGTACGCCTTCAAACGATCCTTGAGAATCTGGATAGCTGGTGCAGCAGAAACGCTCTCCAAGTGTGTGCTGATAAATGCCAGTGTATATCATTCAGCAGAGCCCGTCACCCCATCACGTTTACATACACTATGCTCAACACGGCTTTGGCTCGCACGACATGTATCCGTGATCTGGGGGTGCTACTCGATCAGAAGATGTCATTTCGCCCTCACATTGATAGCGTTGTTGCGAAGGGAAATCAGCTACTTGGTTTAATTACGCGGACCTGTAGCGAGTTTACCGATCCCATGTGCGTCAAGTCGATCTTCTGTGCCATCGTAAGGTCGTGCCTGGAGTACTGCTGTCCGATCTGGTGCCCGCTTGGCGTTGGTGACATCAATCGCCTCGAAGCCATTCAACGGAGACTCACCAGGTACGCGGTTCGACTCCTTCCATGGCAATCCCACCACGCTCGGCCCACCTACCATCAGCGGTGTCTGCTTCTCGGACTTGAACCACTCTGCTCTCGACGTAAAAACGCCCAATGCCTTTTCATATTTCGGCTCCTTAACGGAGAGATCGATTCCCCGGCATTACTAGCCAGCATCAATTTGTTCGCTCCCTGTCGGATTCTTAGATCCAATTTCCATCTCCGTGTACCGCGTACCCGCAACAACCATAGCCAGGGACACCCTATTATACGTATGTCCCTCGAGTTCAATGAAGTGTTAGATTTGTTCGATTTTAGTATGTCTACTTCCACGTTCAAGGAGAAATTGCGTCTACGTCACATGTAATGTTTGCTTATAACTAGATGTTTATTTATATGCTCCTTAATTTAATTATAAGGTTGCCGATTAGACACGATGGTCCGTCGGTTTATATATGAAATAAATAAATAAATAAATAAATAAATTAAGTACCTCGGCGTGATGCTGCACGATCACGTCTCCTGGCTGCCACACGTTCGGAAGGTGACCGAGAAAGCGACTCGACAGCCAAGTCGAGGCTGTTAGCGCATGTGGTAGATTCGATACTGAGGTACGCGGCTCCCATATGGTCGGAGGCGCTCGAGACCAGGGAGTGTCGTCGGCTGCTGCAACGTGTCCAACGGAAGACAGCAATCAGGGTGGCACGAGCATTCCGTTCTAGGTACAAGACGGCCACCCTGCTCGTCGGTCTGACACCGATATGCCACCTGGTAAAAGAAGATGCCCGCGTGTACAACCGCATACATGCACCTGAACGAACGGAAACACGGGACGAGATTCGAAGGACGGAGCGTCAGCAGACCATCAGCAACTGGCAACAAGAATGGGACGATGATGCCACCAGCGTCGGAGCCAGGCGATACACGCGATGGGCCCATCGTGTGTTACCCAACATTGACGCCTGGCAATCACGGAAGCATGGAGACGTGTCGTTCCATCTAGCCCAAGTGCTCTCGGGACATGTTTTTTCCCGGAGTATTTGTGCATTAATTGCTTCACGTCGTTCCCGGACTGCCAGTGATGCGTTGGCGTCCCAGAGGATGCCGGGCACGTCCTCTTCGAATGTCCTCGATTTGCCTCATCCATCAAGAACTTCTCGGCAAGGGAGGGCCGGACCCAGTAACACCTGACACGCTGAAGGAGTACTTGCTGCGGGATGCGGACAGCTGGAGACGCGTATGCGAAGCCGCTCGTCGTATAACGGCTGAGCTTCAGCGGTGCTGGGACGAGGAAAGGGCTAACCGAGCAGAACAGGTGATAGTCGAACACGACGAAGACATCGTGAACATGGAGGCGCGTCGAACGGCAGCAGCAGCCGCGCGAAACAAACGACGCAACGATGCACGGAGAGCGACTAGAGCGCAACGCAGGGAAGAACGGAGCACCGGGCTTCGTCTAACTCCACCAGCGTTACCAACGACGGTCGATTTGTCTCACGGCGAGCTGCCGAGTTCGGCGAGGTATATACAGAGGCAGCGACAACAAACAGGACGGGGCCTACTTGCGCCTCTATGGAGATCCGGAGCAGCAATCCACAACGGATGACAGCAGCGAGAGCAGCCAAGACGAGGACGGTTATGGCAGAGTCCTCGCGCCTATTATAGACGGACTGTCTGATGTAATGTCAGTTGGTGGGCTCAGTGGTGCAGAAATGGCAGCAGCGGTCGCGGCAGATGTGGCTCCCCGCTAGCTTACTGCAACGGCGAAGCATCAATAGTGGCATAATGGAGGAAGCTATTTTATACTGAGAATGGGAGATAAAAAGATAAAGGGGGAAATACAGGGGGAAAAAGTGCGTATTGCACAAATGTGAAAGGTCCATGGACCACAAACCCCTCACAACAAAAGCCCTCGCGGGACAGTTTGTAGGGGACGGGAGAGGGTTTTTTTTTATATGTGTTCCGTGAAAGTCCCTACGTTGTGATATTTTAACTTTTTTTTACACGAAATAATCAGTCGTTTGTTCTCTGTTGGAAAGTAAAGTTCACTTCTTTATTCACACCATTTATGCGTGCTTCGCTTTGCTTCGGCTCGTGACAAGTGCCTCAAAAAGGCGGTTCCCCTTTCACAGCGGTAGCTCCCTAGAACCACAAGAATGACAAAACGTCAGCTGCCATAATCCGGCACTGTGGTAGAACCGCAGGTCATTTGAGATCGAACATACCGGCCACCTTGAAACACTCAGTTTTCAATCCATTCTTTGATTACTACATTCTAACGGACAGATTTTAGATACTGCTCGCTTCACAATACCGGATGCCGTACGAAGTGTTGCAACTCGGGAAATTCCATCAGCTCCAGGGTGTATTTCGACGACACGTGCCAATGGCCATTGAACTGGAAGCTGCTCATCCTTCAGAATAACTATATCTCCGACTGATAATTGCTTAGATTGCTTAGCTGACCGATGCAAAACAGTAAGATTTTTCAGATAATCTTGTTTCCAGTGCATCCAGAAGTTTTGCGTGTACCGCTGAAGGAGTTGGTATCTTCCCAGACGATTCATAGGCACCTCTTTCAAGTCAGGTTCGAGAATAACCTTCAAATTGTTTGTAATGATAAAGTGCGCTGGAGTTAATGCCGTCAAATCATTGGGATCTTCAGAAAGTGGAACTAAGGGTCGCGAATTCATGCAACCTTCTATTTTTACTAAAACAGTAGTCATTTCCTCCGATGATAAGCGCGATGATCCTAGTTGACGAATCAAATGGGTTTTGGCTACCTTCACCGCCGCTTCCCAAAGGCCTCCGAAATTTGGGGCGCGTGGGGGTATCAAATGCCATTGTATCTCTTCTTTTGCCAAATGTTTTGCTATTTTGCTATCTGCAGAATCGTTGAACAGCATTTTGTAGATATGATGAAGTTCATTTTTGGCACCAATAAAATTGGTACCATTGTCTGAATAAATGTGCTTTGGTTTACCCCGCCGATAAACAAAGCGATCAAGTGCCATCAGAAACGAATTTGTGCTCAAATCTCCGACTAATTCCAAATGTACTGCTTTCGTAGTCATGCAGACAAATACACAAATGTAGCACTTATTTGGTGTGGCCTTGCGGTGTGTTGGCCTCAAATACAAAGGTCCACAATAATCTAGACCCGTACAACTGAACACCTCGTTAACTGTAACACGTTCTGCTGGTAGTTGCCCTTCAGGTTGAATTATAAGTTGTGGATTTGCTCTGCAACATCGAAAACAATTTCGTATGACCTTACGTACAGCTCTTTTTCCATTGATTATCCAAATCTCATCTCTAACTGCGTTAAGAGTTGATGATATTCCTCCATGCATTGCTTTTACATGTTTGTCCATGATGAGGAGTTGAGTAAATGGATGGAATCCAGGAAGAACTATTTGATGCTTAATATTATAATTCAAATCAGAATTTCTTTGCCGGCCACGTACGCGGATTATTCCTTCATTATCTATAAACGGGTTTAAAAGCTTCAACGTTGAACATCGAGCAACAGGAATCCCTTTGTGGATTTTATGAAGATCGTTGGTAAATTCTTCAGCTTGCACAAGTTTTACAAGTCGCTTTTTAGCATCAGCAAGTTCCTTTACCGTCAATGCACTATTGCTTATTCTTGGTTGCAGACGACGAGCATTATGAACAAAACGAAAACAATATGCAACCACGTCGATTAGCTTCTGGTATGACCCATATCTTGTAAATATTTCATTTTTTTCTTGTATTTGCGTTGTTAAAACGACATTCGATCTTATTTCGTCTGTTGTAATTTGACCTGTTCTCTCTTTTTGTTGGGGCCAATTCTCCTTTCTCTCTGATAACCATTGTGCACCTTGTTTCCACAATTGATTGTTGATGAGCTGATGCGGTAAAACTCCGCGTGAAATAAGGTCAGCTGGATTTTCTTGTCCAGATACATGTTGCCAAACAGCATCTCGAATTGCTTGGATCTCAGCAACTCGGTTTGCTACGAATGTTTTCCAAGTCTTTGATTCAGCATTTAGCCAATCTAGCACCACGGTAGAATCGGTCCAAAATCGATGAGCAACGAACTTAATCTCCATTGCAGCCATTACCTTCTCATGCAATCGAGCTCCTAATAATGCACCGCAAAGTTCAAGTCTAGGAATCGTCAATGCCTTCAGTGGAGCCACTCTCGATTTTGATGCTAGCAAATTAACATGAATGCTTCCATCCTCAGCCTCAGACCGAATATAGATGCACGCGCCATATGCAAGCTCTGACGCGTCTGTGAAACAATGTATTTCTGCTTGCCGATATTTATGAGCGAAAGCGAATCTAGGGATACGAAAATCTTTAAGTTCTGGTAATTCTGCTCGAAATCTAATCCAATTCCTTTGAATGTCCTCAGGCACCGTATCATCCCAACTCAACTTCAAACGCCAGAGCGATTGCATCAAAACTTTGGCTGTAATAATTACAGGTGAAATCAATCCCAATGGATCATACAGTTGAGCAATCATTGATAGTATGCTACGCATGGTGTCTCTCTCTGATTTCGTAGTAATAGAAATGTTGAACTGGAACGTATCAATTTCTGGTTCCCAACATATACCAAGCGTACTAATTGTCTCCTTGTCGTCGAACCTTAACGATGATTTTGTTGCCAATTGTTCAGCGGGAACGTCAGATAAAACGGCTAATGAATTCGAACACCATTTTCGAAAAGTAAAACCGCCTCTCTGCGCCAGTGCACTCAATTCCTCACGTAGCTGTATAGCTCCATGAACACTATTTGACCCAGCAATAAGGTCATCCACGTACAGTTGTTTTTTCAGCGTATCCTTGGCAGTAGGAAACGCGTCACCCTCATCTTCAGCCAACTGCTGAAGTGTTCTTGTAGCTAAGAAAGATGAAGGTGCCAAACCGTATGTTACTGTGCACAGCTCATACGCCTGAATGGGCTGGTTATCGTCAAACCTCCACCATATTCTCTGTAACGGTCGATCCTCCGGATGCACAAGTACCTGACGATACATTTTTTCCAAATCCGCAACTAGCGCGACCTGAAATTTACGAAAACGGATTATTAAGCTCAAAAGATCATCTTGGATGACTGGTCCAACCAATAGCGCATCATTCAGAGAGTGTCCTGTGCTAGTTGGTGCTGACCCATCAAATACCACTCTCATTTTAGTCGTGGAACTTGTCTCCTTAAACACAGGGTGATGTGGAAGGTAGCAGCAGGTTGCTGCATCCAGGTTGTCAGGCGACACAGGAACCATATGACCGAGTTGTATGTACTCCAACATAAACTCATTGAACTGCTGGCGAAGTTGTGAGTTAGCAAATAACTTACGTTCTAATCCAGCAAACCTCTTAAGTGATGTCGTTTCTGATTTTCCAATCATGGTAGAATGTTGCTGATGTTTAGGGAGTTTCACGATATATCTGCCTGTTTCGTCTCGTGATACCGTTTGCTCATAATAAGCTTCGCATCTCTGCTCATCCGCCGAGAAATGCGAAACATGCAGCTCTTCGATCTTCCAAAACCGCTCAAGTTGATCACTAATGTTTTCCGACGATAACATAACATGACACTGAGCTGCTTCTTGCTGAATTATAGCTTCTTCTCAGAGCACTTCACCTGTTACCACCCAACCGAACACTGTTTCAACTAACAATGGACCATGTTCACTAAGTTTGAGCCGGCCTTCCCTCAGAAACGTGTAGAAATGCGATGCACCGATTAGCATATCCACTCGTCCAGACTGATGGAATTCTGGGTCTGCGAGCGCCAACCCAGCAGGTAATTTCCAACATGATGTGGAGAAAGATGTGGCTGGAGTGTTTGCTGTTACCTTGCTCAAAACCAAGAAATTTAGTTTCAGAGCAAATTCACTAAATCTGGAACGAGATTTAGATCTGATTTAGATCTGGAGTCGTCGTTCCATCCACACCTGTAATGGGTACATGGGTACGCATACGCGGCAAGCACAAAAGCTGACTCAATCGCTCACTTATCGCATTGGGCTGCGCACCGTTATCCAACAACGCACGTACTGGATGTTGCGTACCATTTGCGTCAACTACAAACAACACCACCGTTGTCAGCATAACATTAGAATATGAGCTTCGGTCAGTAGAGTTGCACTGCATTGGAATATTAGCAAGCACCATCGTACTAACAGAACCCACCGAATCATCTGCTATTACACTATCGCTTCGTTCAGCATGCAGCAAGGTATGATGCCGTTTGCCACACGTTTGACACCCATACCTTGACGTACAACTGGTTACAAAATGGCTGCCCTGCAAGCAATTCCAACACAATTTGTGCTGCCTCACAACTTGCTGGCGCTTCTTTGCATCGAATTCATTGAAACGCCGACAATTCACTATTGTATGCCCCTGCCCAAGTAGCAGAGCCGAAGTTGTTGAGAGGTTTTTCTGTGTGCCAAAGCGAGAGGCCCTGTCTTCTCTCTCTAGATTTTAAACGGCAAACCGCCGCCCGTGTAGAGGTGTGTGCGTGTGACGAAAAATTATGGATGAAATACGGGGGAAACGGGGTTTGAAGTCTTTCGTTCGTCACACACACATGCATTTACCAGCGGATAACGCTGAACCGAGTCTACCCATCTCTCTCGATCCAACATGATTTTTCTGCTATCGCGCTCATCCGGGTGTTAGGCATCCTCAGTCTGTCCAGAACTTTCCCTATGGAAGGATGTACTGAAGTGAGGTGCGATTTATTGTGCGACGTACTTTGTTCATTTACGTTTTGTGCCGTGTTCCTTCTTCCTCAGTTATGGAATGATTTATCCTAGCAAATTGTTGAGGTAAGTTTCTTGCTGTGTGCTTGTGCAGGTACATTCAACTAACCCTTGGCGTCTAAAAAGTTACAGGTGTGTGCGCTATTTATCAACGACTACCTGCTGGCGTCGTCAACAATCTTCAAAGGAGCGACGGAAAGAAAACATTTTCCAGTTTTAAAATATTAAAGTAAGTTTTGATCTAATCCCAAGCGCTAAACTCTCCATAGTAATACATACTACATACATTCATTATTGCTTCATTCAGCCCCCGGTGAGGACGTCATTACTTAACAGAAGAACACGCGCAGCTCCTGTTCATGACGTCATCACTAAACTCAAGCCAGCTGAACACGCGCAGCACGGATGGTACCCCGAGCGCAGTAGGAGGAAGGAAGAACGAGAGGAGGAAGAACGGTAAATTTGGAAGGGGGAAAGCGTTCTGCCGTCTACACAGCGGGAGTATGCCAAAACACATGTGGGAAGGGAGAGGGATATTATTCAATAAACAGCATGCGAATGTTTGCATAAAGCAAATGTGAACAGCCTCATCATTTCTATAAGCAATCCGAAAAAGGTGGTGGAGCAAACACATTGGTATGCGTGAGCGGCTGAAGAAACCAGAACGTTTAGATGTGTGCGTGACGGATGGTTCGGGCGCCTGTGGCGAAGCTCTCGACAAGCCTGCAAACGAGAGCTTTGTGGAGAGCTTTGTAGGGAGCTCAGATTACACAGGCCGCCGTCGGTTTTTGCGTCCTTGGGTGCTTTCCACACACAACACACATATCCACTTTTTTCTCGGCCGCTGCAGCAGTGTTCACACTCACTTTTACACGCGGTTGTCGCTTACTCGTTTCACCCGTATCGTTAGCAAGCGTTTCCAACAAACGCACACACTTACGCAGAAACTCAACCATGTCACTGTATGTGTAACTTTTATCCGCTTGTGCTTCTTCCCACGCCGCAAGAGAAGCACTATCCAATTTCTCACTAAGAAGCTCAACAAGGAATGATCTAAGATGTTTTATTGGTTCACCGAGTTGTTCTAACACCAATGTGTGTCGCTGGAAATCATCTACAGTGCGTCGCAATAAATCTAGATTGCTATTGATAATCTTCGGTAGCCTCAAAATGGCTTGGATATGACGTTTCTTAAGCAAATGTTTATTGCCATAGCGGTCTACCAACATTTGCCATGCAATTTTGTAATTCTCATCTGTAGTGAGAATTGGCTCAATTAGCCGTGCTGCCTCACCTTTGAGCTTTTGCACATCAGAAAGCTCATCTGATTTATCAATCAGGGACACAAACGTGTCATGAAATGGTAACCAATCATTAAAATCACCTCCAAACTCTGGCAATTGTATTACTGGTAATTTCATTTGGGACACAATGGGTACCGGTTTAACGTCGCTGACTATTGGATTAGACGATGGCTTCAGCCGTAGCAGATTGGATCTAACACTCATGTATAGCTCCTCCATTTCTGCACGCGTCTTTTCATTTTCAGCGTTGTCTCCCTCAAGGGTTAGCTTGTCTAACTCTTCTTGAACTTCTTCAAAACCATACCACACCTTCTCGAGCCTCTCGAGCCTTGTGGTCACCTCATGAATCTTGTCCACAGTGTACGTTTGTACGAATAAATCGATTCGCCGCATCGAATCTATAATGTTTTTTTCTTTTTTGCTCTTTGCCACGAATTTTGTCTTCTCGCGCCGTCGCCATTGTTACACTTGCGTTAAACACACTGTTTAATACGTTGCACACGCGCACACGCACACAAAATCCTAGCCAGCTCCAAGCACACACTCACACGCACACAACAAAGAACAAGCGAGAACTTTTGCACTAATTATGATTACCACAATTGAAACCGATAATCAGGCACTTATCCTGGTCACTTGCACCAAAAATGTTCCGTGAAAGTCCCTACGTTGTGATATTTTAACTTTTTTTTTACACGAAATAATCAATCAGTTTTTTTTTGTTGGAAAGTAAAGTTCACTTCTTTATTCACAACATTTATGCGTGCTTCGCTTTGCTTCGGCTCGTGACAAGTGCCTCAAAAAGGCGGTTCCCCTTTCACAGCGGTAGCTCCCTAGACCCACAAGAATGACAAAACGTCAGCTGCCATAATCCGGCACTGTGGTAGAACCGCAGGTCATTTGAGATCGAACATATGTATATGTAAATTAATAAAGAATCCGCTGTTAAAAAAAAAAAGACGCGACGTCAGGCTGTACCTCTTTCGAAGTGTTGGTGAGATCGTTTCGCAGCCATTTTGAAGAGCAGCATCGTAAAAAGTATTGTCGGCGCAATAGGTCAACAAATGTTATGTGCGCAAAACGCTAGCGGAATCCGAGAAATAATAATAAATAATAAATAATAATGACCATGAAAGAAGCTGGACCGTCATCGCATTTCCCTGCGGGTTTGGATGAAGCAAAGGAAGTGCATCGGCCTATCGATAAAAACCAATGTATACGTAAGCATTTTCTTAACAAATTACAGCGAATCGAAGAAGCATTGAGTGGTACATCGTCGGATGACACGACGTTTCTGAAGGGATGTGCAAATCGGCTTACCTCACTGGCGTCGGAGTATGAAAAATGGCATCAAACCGTCTTGGAAATGGTCGATATTTAGAATTTTAGGGATGGTGAGGAGGAATATGCACGATTCGAAAAACGTCCTTTCGACTTACAGGGTTTTCGAGGATTATATAGACATGTTCAGCGAGTTGTAGATTAGTTCAGGCATATAATAGACTCTTTCAGCGAGATATAGAATTGTTCGGAAGTAGGCGTAGACATGTTCGGTTATACTGTAGAGCACACACAGAAATAACAACATACATCGTCGTGGAAGCAGCGATCGAAGAGTGAGGTGCACGTGGTGAATTCTTCTATGGAGATATGCTCGTTTTGTAAAAAAGGTTCACATTCGCCCTTTAAGTGTGACATGTTTAGTGGCTGGACAGTACAAGAGCGCTATGACAAGGTCAAAGAAAAGAAGCTTTGTAGCAACTGTTTGTTGCCTGGACATATTATGAAGAACTGTTCATCTAGTCTATGTCGAGTTTGCAACAAAAAACATCACACTATGTTGCACAAACCAGTAGTTCAGCTGTAGCGGCTCCTAATGACCAGGAGATAGTGACGCAACCGGATCCACTTGCGGATCAGAACGTGGTCACATACTGTGGCAATGCTTTGCTAACAAATTTGATAGAAACACCATCTACTATCCTATTACCCACAGCTTTGGTGAAAATAGAGTTACCAGACAGATCGTTACATTGGGCACGCGCTGTATTAGATGGAGGATTGCAGATTTATCTTGTAACTGAGCGTTTGTGTCAGCGATTGCAGATCATTAAAGAGAGAGAGAGAGAGAGAATCATCCAATTGGCGGAGTTGGACAAAGTAAGCATGTATCATCGCACTCGACACAGCTTACCATAAAATCTCATTGCACTAGCTTCAAGGCAAATTGGAAATTTCATGTAATGCGTTACATTACTTGGAATTTACCTGCAGAGAAAGTGAACAAAACACGTTACTGTATTCCCAACACTTGTACTCTAGCAGATCCCAAATTCTACGAACCATCGTCCATCGATTTATTGATCGGCAGAGAGAGCTATGATGAGCTGATGCTAGAAGCTAGATGCTAGATCTTAAACTGGTACCCGTGAAAGTAATGCTACAGAACACCGAGTTAGGTTGGATCGTTTCTGGAAGGGTTGAGCTCGAACGTTGTCCTACATCCTCTATTGTAAATCTGGTATGTACTACTCAAGACCTTGAAAATCAACTAACTAAATTTTGGGAAATCGAATCTTGTTATACAAATAACACCATGTCTATTGAAGAAACATCATGTGAGAAGGTTTTCTCTGAAACAACAACGATCAAAGTTCAAGGAAGGTTTATTGTAACGCTTCCTACGAAAAAGGATAAAGTTCCACAACTCGGAAACTCGTTTGAAATCGCCAAACGTAGATGGAACTTGATAAATCGTCGTCCTGCATCAAACAAAGACCTTAAGGCTGGTTATAGAGCCTTTTTGGAGCAATATGTTCAATTGGGACATATGGAAGAAATCACGGAACAACATACGAACAATGACACACCCATTTATTACTTACCGCATCACTGTATTTAACGCCCTGATAGTTTAACTACAAAGCTTAGAGTCGTGTTCGATGCGTCTTGTGCTACCGACTCCGGCCTCTCGTTGAATGATGCGTTAATGGTGGGTCCAGTTGTTCAGGATGATTTGGTCGCAATTATGATTCGTTTTCGTCTGCCCAAATTTGCAATCGTAGTGGACATCGAAAATATGTACCGACAAGTATGGATTAAAAAAGAGGATCGCTCTTTACAAAAAGTCCTTTGGCAGAATTATCCCGAAGATAAGCCTCGAATATATGAACTAAAAACAATAACGTATGGCACTGCATCTGCTCCTTACTTAGCAACCAAATGTTTGCAAATGCTTTCCGTTAATGGAAATTCTATTCATCCGGAAGCCTCTAGAGTACTAGCAAATAAATTTTATATGGACGACTTGCTTACCGGAGTAGAAACTCAAACAGAAGGAGAAGAATTATGCCATCAACTAACTGATTTGTTGTCGAGGTCTGGTTTTACTTTGAGAAAATGGACGTCTAACTCTTCCCAAATTCTGCAATGTATTCCCATAGACCAACGCGATACTTCTGGATTGTGCAGCATAGACATGATGATGATGATGACCCACCTCTGACCCCTACAAAGGATTGAGATGTTCGAAGTATCTTGCGATAATTTGGTAAAGCTACAAACATCCAAACGAGTAGATGTTTGAGAGCTGAGCAAAGCATAAAGGTATGACGAGTTATTAGCCCGATCAACACCAAACTAACAAGCTCCGAACCCGGAGTCTACTGTACGCACGCGTGTCTCAATTCAATGTAGTCTCATTCTATTAATTTTTTTTGTATATTTATAGTTTTAAAACATTGGTGAGTTTAGAATCTTTTTATTAGATTATCATTGAATATCATTGTCTGATACGTCACACTCTGTTTTATGGACATCCATTGTAAGACCATTCCAATTGTAACAGAAGAGGTATAACGCCCCCAATCAAGGATAGCCCTCATTGCCTTATTCTGCAGCCTTTGAAGTCGCGTGAACTGTGTTTCAGTCGCCAGAAACAAAATGGAGGCACAAAAATCTAGATGAGATCCAATAAGTAATAAGTATAATTGTATCTTACCGCAATGGTTTACATCCTTTCTCAGTTTGCATATAACTCCAACCTTTTTGGCCACTTTCTTTATAACGTTGTCAATATGGTCCATGAATCTGAGTTTATCGTCAACTATCACTCCTAAATATTTTATACTGGATACAATTTCTACAGATACATTATTTATTACTAATTGAGTGGGTAGGCTAAATAGTCTTCGACACACAACCAAGGCTTTAGTTTTTTCAGGATTCAATTTGAGTTTCTTATGTTTCAGCCACCCATCCAGTGAGTCCAGATCCTGATTGAGTTTCCTAACAATATCACAATGATCACTACCACTAATGAAGATGACTGTGTCATCCGCAAATAAATTGATGTCGCAATGCTGTAAAATCCTTTTCATATCGTCAATAAACATTAAGAAAAACATTGGTCCTAGAACACTTCTCTGAGGTACTCCTAGGGTGTTCTCGACGGCACTTGATAATTTGTTATTAAATACAGTTCTCTGTGTTCTGTCTTGGAGATAACTCTCCAACCATCGTCATTAGTTGCCTTTAATGCCAAAACTCATTAACACTTTTAATAATAGTGGCCTCGAAATTGTTTCAAAGGCCCTTTTAAGGTCGAGAAATACAACAATTGTAGTATTTTTACCATCAAAAGCTTCCTTTCATTTTACCAGCACTAGGTTAAGAGCCGATTCGCAAGAATGACCAACCCTATAACCTGACTGTTCAGGTATAAATAAATGATTGCTGTTTATATATTCTACTAATTGTTCTTTAACAACTGTCTCTAATACTTTTTCAAAAATATTTAATTTGTTTATAGGCCTGAATTCATTTGCAAAAACAGTTCCCGATACTTTTTGTATTGGTACAAAAAGAGACTCTTTCCAGGAGGTTGGAAACACTCCTCTCGTGATTGAATAATTAATTATGTTTAGTAGTTCATGTACTACAGTGTGAAAACAATCTAGTAGGATTTTTGAATTGACATTATTGATTTCTGATGAATTATTTAGATTTTTGACCACGTTTTTCATTTGTCCGTAGGAGATAGATCTAAATTTAAATATATAGGCCGTTTCTCGAAGACTTGCGTAAGCTTCATTTGTTTGGCCAAAACTATGATGAATGTCCAATACACTCTGGACAAAGAATTTTTTGACAGTTTCGGCAATTTACTATTAAGGACTATTAATAAGGCCTATTAATAGTTCCTCTTGGATTCAGTAAAGATTTTAGCATTTTCCAAAGTTCCTTACTATTCTTTCTATTTTGATTAATTTTATGTTTAAAGTATGATCTTCGGGTTGTAATTAAAGCTCTACTATACAATTTACTAGCTGTTTCATAAATTGTTCAATCAGAATTCTGGTTTGTTTGGAGAAATTTGTTATAGTATTTGTCTCGTTTATGTTTCTGCTGGGCCAATTGAATTGTGTACCATTAGCTGAACAATTTGTGTTTATTGTTTTCTCTTGCACAAGCTGTGACATACTATTCTCTAAGACAGTTGTTAACCTAATACATTTATTGTTGATATTAGCAACATTTTCCTGAATTCCTTCAGACACCATCCTATTCAAAATTTTTGGAGAGTAGTTTTTCCAGCACTTAACTCGTATTAGTATGGGTATATTTTTCATCGATTGACCATTGAATTGTTTCATGGTCTGATGAATTTTTAAGTTGTTATTAATGCAAGTTGAAACTGAATAGTTATTTGTATACGTATGGTCAATCAATGTTCTACTACTGCGTGTTATTCGTGTGGGCAGATTTACTATTTGTCGTATGCCCAAGCCTTCTGTAATCCTTTGTAGATGTCTAGACTCAGATGCGTTCATCCAGTTGATATTAAAATCTCCCATCACTATATTTATTTTATCGTATTCTAAAAATTGTTCTAACCACTCCTCAAGAATAGGTAGGAACCTAGAAGGACTCGAACTGGGTGAGAGGCCGTACCTTGCTTTTGTAGTATTTTTCAAAACTGAAATTGCTAAGAACCAGTTACCTTCTTTCGCTTCATTTAGGAGCACCTTAAATTGTACTGAGTTATGTATATACATTGATACACCACCAGTATGTCTAGAATGTGAACATGAAACTGTATTGTAGCCTTTTAGGGAATATTGTTCGAAAGCTCCCGGATCAACTATGTGAGTCTCAGATAGAAATATTAATAATGGATGTATTTCGTCAACCATCATTTTAAGCATACTGTAATTAGAAGACAGTCCTCCAATATTTAAGTATACATAAGGAAAACTCTTTTTATGTTTCATGGTGGATGTTAATTGCTATTGAACTAGTTCTTGATTCCTCAGTTTTAGCTTCTTATAACAAGGGCACTGGTAACTATTAGCCGCATGTTCAATGTTATATTTTAATTTCCTGTTCTCATTTGCTGCAGTACAATTTATACATTTAATCAAATTAGCATCTTTTGTGCACTGTTCCGTTGTGTGGTTGTCACTGTAACGCGAGCATGCAACTTCATTTCTACAATCCACACTCTTATGTCCAAAGCGTCCACATTTGTAACATCAATTACATGGAAGGACTCTTTCACTAGACAGCGATCAAATCCGATATAAACCTTATCTTTTTAGTAAAATAAAGAGCTGTAGCGGAATCCACTTCCATCAGCACATAATATTTCTGATATTTAAAGGACTTGTTTTCATATCGGCCTAAGATTTTGATACATTTACCAGGGATACCTTCGTTTTGGGTTTTGATCAAATCAATTATTTCCTCATATTCGAGGTTTTCGCTCATACCAGACATTCTGAATCGTCTTAAAGGATCTGAGGTTGTATACAAACTTCCTAGTTTTGTCTCTATGGCCTGTTTAGCTTTCTCGTGTTCATTTTCAGATTCAAACTGAATTAGAATCTGCCCTGTTTTACCGTTTCTGAAATTCAGAATTTTATGTTCTTTCAGCCCTTAAATCCAAACGCGTTTTATCACATGACTGATCCTTTTTAAGGATTACAATTAGGGTTTTACAGTTTTGAACGTCAGACAGTTTTTTTAATTTTGAAATCAACATTTTCACGCACATTTTTTCTTAAATTCATCTAATTTTTTCGTTCAGCTATTTACTTCGTGGCGCCTGGTGTTATTATGCCCAAGTTTAAACTATTGGTGCGTTTACGTTTGTTCCGCACTGTAACCCATTCGTTTTGATACGAAATAGATTGCATACCAGAACTTGTTTGCAATGATAGTTGGAAATTCTTTTTTGGTGTGCATGTCTTAGAGCAATCTTCACCCATATTATTTAATCCCACTTGCTTTTCTACTTGTATCATATTTACCTTACCACTACGCTCGCACTTGGCAACTGAGAGTTTAGCGTTAAGCGTCTCAACTAAATCGCATTTCAGTATCTCAAACTTAAGAGCAAATTCTTTCATGAGGGTTTCAAAGCCTGCATCTAGCATCGCTTTGAATTTACCCAAATCATTCCTCCCTACATTCTTTTTGTCACACATAAATAAATAAATAAATAAACATAAATAGTTCCATTAAGACATTGGGTCTTAAATGGATCCCAGCGACCGATGAGTTGGGATTCTGGATAGAATCTGAACAAATAACAAAGCGAATTGCCACCGAATCAGATGCGTCGCGTCTATACGATCCATTGGGACTCATTAGTCCAATAATAATGATAGCCAAATGCTTTATGCAAAATCTTTGGGCACAACAAAAGCCATGGGATGAGGGGCTAGAAAAAGAATTGCATAAACAATGGAATCAGTTTTGCCAACAGCTTTCAATTGTGAAAGACATGCGTATCTCACGTAGAGTGGTAGGAAGTACTAATCGCATCGAAATCCATGGTTTCAGTGATGCGTCCATGAAGGCTTATGAAGCCTGTTTATATATGAAATCGGTCTCTGAGGATGGAAATGTTTCTGTTAACCTTTTGTGCTCTAAATCCAGAGTTGCTCCACTCGCAAACAACAAACGACAGAAGAACGTCACTTTACCTCGGCTGGAATTATCTGCAGCTTTATTGTTATGCCATCTCTGGCAAAACGTTAAAGACAGTCTTAAACACGACTATCCGTGTTTCTATTAGGTGGATTCGACCATCGTGCTTCACTGGATAAACAGTAGCCCGTCACGCTGGAAGCCATTCGTTGCAAATCGGGTGTACATGCAGCAAGAGAGAATTTGGTACGCATTGCACAGAACAAATCTTTTGCTGATGATATTCGTTCTCTCGAAACTGCTGGAGAAGTCAAAACATCGTCATCTTTAAGATCATTGACACCAATGCTTGTTAATGGCGTACTACGCATTGGGGGACGTTTTCGAAATGCTCCCGTTGATTACGATCGGAAACGCCCAATGATACTCCCCTACAAACATCCATTGACACGTCTTGTCATGGATTTCTATCATCTTAAAACCTTTCATGCCGGACAACAACTGTTGATTGCTTCTGTTCGAGAGAAATACTGGCCTTTACGCGTTCGAAACCATGCCCGGCAAGTAGTACACGAGTATATTCAGTGCTTCCGTTGTAAACCATCGGCAATGGAACAGATAATGGGAGATTTACCAGCAGAACGAGTAACTCCAACTTTTCCGTTCCTGAACACTAGTGTCGGAGATTTACCAGCAGAACGAGTAACTCCAACTTTTCCGTTCCTGAACACTAGTGTCACTAGTTCTGTGGACCAATGTTTTATCTTTCGGCGTCCAGGAAATCTGCTCCGGTTAAGTGCTACGTTGCAGTATTTGTGTGCCTGGCCATCAAGGCTATCCATCTAGACTTGGTAGCTGATTTGTTGTCGGATGCGTTCATATCAACACTGAAACTATTTGTCGCTCGTAGGGGAAAACCATCTCTTCTTCAGTGGTATAACGCTAAAAACTTTCGTGGAGTGGAACGAAAATTGAAAGTGTTTCATCAACAACTGCAGCAACAACAATTTCAATCTCGTCGTATTGCGGTCCAGAAGGTATGGAGTTTCATTTTATCCCTCCTAGGTCGCCCCACTTTGGTGGAATCTGGGAGGTCGCCGTCAAGTCTTTTAAGCGTCATTTTAGAGCTACAATTGGAACTTCGATCCTGCGTCGAGACGACTTAGAGACGATCATCGCCCAGGTGGAAAACTGCTTGCATTTGCGCCCTTTGACCCCCATCAGCACGGAACCCGAGGATTTGGAGGTGCTTACGCCAGGGGATTTCCGGATCCATCGTCCTTTGGTTGCTGTTCCTGAACCATCATACGAGGATTTGTCATCTAATTGGGTGGATAGATATCAATAGAATCGGGAATTCGTGAGACGCATTTGGAACCGATGGAGTACATACTACCTGTTTTGCTTGCAGCCCCGCACGAAGTGGACGAAACAACGGGACAACATCCACATCGGAACTCTCGTGTTGTTGAAGGAAGACAACTTGCCACCGTTGAAATGGAGTTATCGACGAGTAACTCAAATCTACCGAGGAGACGACGGCAACATCCACGTAGTCACGGTAAAGACAAAGGACGGCGAATACAAACGAGCAATTACAAAGATCTGCTTGTTTCCTATCCATTCCAACGCGGAATAAGTGGTGAAAATTTCAATTTCAACGGGGGCCAGCTTAAGAATGCCTGGCATCATGGCAGCTGACAACCACCGAGTGACGCAACTTGATCTCTGACAGCTTACCGCGTTTTGAACTGTCAAACAACAAGCCGAAGCGGTGTGTGAGTGTGTGTTTGCTAGAAGATTGAGAACAGAGCACACGCAGAAAGTTTATAACGCTTGTGGGTCACGGTATCAATTAACATTTATTACGTCTTATCACTACAACAGTCAGCGAACAAAGAGATCGAGCTAAGGACCGCATGTCCTTAGTTCCCTAATTCTATCTCCGATTGCCAACGCAGTTGTCAACCATGGCCTAACTCGATTCAGTGGAAGGTTGAGGTGCACAGCGACAGGTGGCGTACCTGATATAATTCGTTACCTGCTAGGCCAAGATCGCTAGAACTGCGCAAGAACGCGAATCTAACGGTTAGAACTGGTCTAAAACCGTAACGGTAACTACAAATCAATCACAGATAAAACTTAGTAAAAACCCACCAAACAGTACCTCGTTAGATTTGGTATCATTTTTGTTTATTTCGCTAAACAAAGTTCTTGAAATGACTGTTCACCCTCGGACGCGTTTTCATAAACCCCAACGTCCAGTTCATCCAATGGTTCAGCATGTATCATTGTTTCGAGCTCCTGTGTGATGGTGGTTTCATGATCTTCAATCTGCTTCGGTTTGTGTTTCAATACTTTCGAAGTTTTTCATCAGTGTGGTCCTCTACGATGGTAGTTGCACTATTTCGATAGTTGGTTCAATCGTTTCAATTTTGTTTCGCTTCAAGATCGTTTCGGGCATTTGTATGAATTTGCCATCTCTACTAATCACTATCTGATTAGTTTTGCGATTAAAAAAACGATAGGTTCTTCGTTCTTCAGCATATCCAACGAAAACCATTTTTTCGCCTTCTTCTTCTTCTTCTTCTTCTTCTTCTTTGACACAACAACCGCTGTTGGTCAAGGACTGCCTGTACTCACTAGTGACGTGAGCTTGGCTTTTTGATTTGAACCCATGACGGGCATGTTGTTACGTCGTACGAGTTGACGACTGTACCACCAGACCGGCCTTTTTCGCCTTCACATCAAGTTTAAAACGCTTCTCTTTGGGTACATGTAGCGGAATTTGGGGCAAGTGTGCCACCTTAAGCATTTCAAGATATAACTCACTAAAACGTGTTTTTCAAAAGCCGATTTAAATCTCATAACCATTTTACATCTAATTCCTCACTTATAAATGAGTTTCGTTTGAAAAAAGTGCAAACAAAACAGTTTTTGAAGCGTTTGAAAAAGGATCCAAAAAGACGTTGTTTTTGGGCTATGGGGCGAGTGCCACTCGTATGGGGCAAGACAGCCATCTGGTTAAAATAACCGTATTTCTTTGATAATTGGAAATTATTACGTTTGTACCACTAGTGTATGTATTCCTACATGTCTTGAGTCACCAATGAACCCCTTTTCATCACAAACTGTATCGCAATATCGTTGTTGCTAGTCTGTTTTTCCGGAGTAGAATCCGCTCGTAAAAGCGCACCATACCGCTGAACGCTACAACAATGTTTACATTTTTGACAGCTCGCGCCTATGAAAGATGGTGGCACACTTGCCCCAAATAGAGATGGCCCTTTTGCCCCAAAAGTTGTAACTTTTTTGAAATTTAATTTTTCAGTGACAAAAAGAAAGTTTTTTTCAACTAACGCCACAAAAAATTTCACGTTTTCTCAGCTATACGGTGGTGTAAATATTTTCTCGGTTGATTGTTCGCATGATTTTTGAGAGCTTATTTGGTTAGATTAAAAAATTATAATATTCTGCTCAATTTTGAAACTCAACATAAATCAGTTCAAAACAATGGGAAATATCGATTGGTCTATATGAAATTCGGCTCAGTATACCCAGTCATTGGAAAGCAACAACTGTATACACAATTGATCATTAAACTAAAGTTTTTAAGGAAAAATGCTTGGTGGCACTCTTGCCCCGTATGGCACTCTTGCCCCAAATTCCGCTACGCATGCTTCCGAACCAAAAATTCTGGTATGACTATGTGATGGTTTCTTATTATGCCAAAATTCATACGGTGTCTTCTCAAGTGATGATGATGGTAGCCGATTCTGCAAATAGTTTGCAGCTGTTATTGCTTCCCCCCAATACTGCTTTCCGAGACCAGACTCAGCAAGCATGCACCTAACCATCTTCACAACATATCGATTCTTTTGTTCCGCTTTCTCGTGCTGTTGAGGTGAATAAAGAGCTGTCTTTTGATGAATAGTCCCGCTTTCCGCTAAAAACTTATTCAATTTTGCTCCAGAATATACTCCTCCTCCATCCGTGCGTAGGATTCTTGGATAGCACCCAAACTGATTTTTTACTAAGTTAATATACTCATGTATTTTAAACTCAGCCTCTGACTTTGCCTTCAACAGATAACTAACAGTGTATCCAGTAAAATCATCTAAGATCGTCATAAAATATCTGTTACCTCCTGGTGTCGTAACTACCATCGAGCCTCCAATATCAGAATGAATTAAATCACCAACTGTATGCAACTTACTTAAAGATTCTTTCGGGAACGATAAGCAATTCATCTGAATATCGCACCTCTTGAATTGTAGTTCATATCCAAGTTCTTTTTGAACAATCGCAGAGATGGCTTCGGGATCTCTATGGCCTAACCGATGATGCCACAGATGTTCACACAATTCCGGGTGTTTCGATTTTGTAAGTAGTACTTTTTCCACATAATTTTCAGCCGATAGAGTCCACTATGTCGCTCGCCTAAAAGCATTGTTTCTTGTCCCCGCATAATTTTGAAACCGTTTCTATCGAATAAAATGTTGAATCCAAGGTCACAAATCTTACTAACCGAGAACAAATTTCCAACAAGTGATGGAACAATCATAACATCGTTAAGCGTAACCTTCACTCGATCACCATTGTTTGTAGCAGACACGATTGTTCCAATACCAGTACCTTTACACGCTATGTTCGTCTCATCAGCTAAGCAAATCTCCAGTTGTCTGAACGATTTTTGTTTTTCAAAAAAAAAAAATCATTATTTGTCATATGTGACGTCCAGAATCCAGATACCAAAAGTTTCCTTCACATGCTGATGTGACGATCAAACACATCTCCTTTTTAGGGTGAACTTCTTTAACTAAGTTGGGTCTGGCACCTCTCCGGTTGTTTTTCATACAAAAATCTTTTTGAACGTCAGCCATCAGTGGACAATCTCGAATAAAATGTCCCTCTTCTTGACAAAAATGACAAACGCCACGTTTGTTCATCTTTGGTAAAGCCTTGATGCTGGTTCCAATTTTCAACGCCTTTTCATTACTCGGACCACTTTGAAAATCGTATCATTTTTGCCTGCGACACCACTCGTCACGCAATTTATTTTTTACAAAATCCACCGTGATTTTATCCTTCGGGTAGCTTTCGATTAAGTTTTACTCGTACGACTTAACAACATGCCCGTCATGGATTCAATCCCCAAATGGACCGTGCCGCCATACGTAGGACTGACTATCCTGCTATGGGGGGAAATCTATTAGTCACTGAAAGCCAAGCCCATAAGTGGTACAGGCAGGCCTTGACCGACAACGGTTGTTGAGACAAAGAAGAAGAGGCTTTCAATGACGTTGATGAGTGTTCCGTACGACATAGAAAAACTTGAAAGCATTACAGCCACAAACTATCGAGGCTTTAAGCCCTCATCTGCCACTTCCAAACGATTGTGCATCGCCGTCAACTGCTTAAGATGCTCTAGAAGATTTGCTTCTTCTGGCAGCTTCAAAGAACACATCTTTTGCATTACCGTCATCATCTTATTCATAGATTCTACTTCGTGGATACTCATGAGAGTGTCCCACATTTCCTTCGCTGTAGTTTTCCGGCAAATGTGGACCAACTGATCGTTTTGCACGGCCAAACCGATCATATGACGTGCCTCTCCATCTTTTTCAGACCAGGCCGCCATCTCTTTTTCCTCCGTTGGCTTCGGTTCTTTCGCGCTTTTCATCAGGTTCTCCTTGGTCAACTTCAGCTCCATTTGGAACTTCCATATTTCAAAATTCTGGTCGTTAAGTTTCTCAATCTTGTCATCCGCCATTTTTTCTTGCGACAGGGTTCAACCTTTTTCGACCAACCAAGCACTTATGAAACTCCGGAAAAAAAATGAAACGATGAACTCCACTGATTCCAATTCAATTTAATCCGCGTTACACTGGGCCCATTACCTATTGAAAGTATGTGTTTAAGTATACGCGCCCTCTCAAATCGCTGTCAATTGCATGGCGGGTGTGTTTGATTTTTTCGTCTTGCGCTGTGCGTTTCTTTCGATCAGCGATCGCTCACACTCACTGCGTATTTTTTTGTTATCTGAAGCAAACGTTGAAGTGGCCGAATGTCTGCGTAGATCCTGTTGCACACGTTGATTACTGTAAAAATAAGTGTGGAATGAAGCTGCGCGATGTTCATAACATACATTACGAATCATTCGCGCAGCTTCATTTCAATGCGCACAACATTTGAACACTTGACAACTTCACTAAATGATAACACCAAGCGCCCAGGACTTAAGCTGACAGACGTGTGGCTCCTCGCTGCGGATCCTTGAGCTGTAGTGATGATTTCGTGTGATAGCAAGAACGAAAGCATTCAGAGGAATTTTCGGTGCAGCAGTGCAAGCGAGACACCGATACCAACATGCGGCCGCGAGTAGATCAATCTGAGCACGCTGGAGGAAAGTGAACGAGCACATTTACACATTTGTTGTTTGCAGAATCGCAATGAAATAACGCAGCACACTTGAGGGGTAGAGTTGAGAACGCAGAGAGAGAGAGAGAGAGTTTATTCAACCTAGCAACTTACTTTATACCCTTTCTCTTGTTACTTGACATTATATTCATGCCAGGTAGCATCACGCATAACAGTGGTAAACCATTATTCCACACTCCTCCTCATGAATATATTGTTCGATCGGATCCTACATTAACGAGTCCTAATCCTATCGATAATTCCTTAAGCTTTTGTGCTCCTACAGGTTTAGTTAACAAATCGGCTAACATTTTATCTGAAGCAAAATATTTTAATTTAGCAATATTCTTAGTGCAAAGATCTCTTGTGTAATGGTATCTAGTATCGATGTGTTTTGATTTTCTTTTTTCATGATGTACTGATGTAAAATCAATACAACTTCTATTGTCTTCGTCAATAAGAGTTGCTCTTTCTTGTTTTAGATCCATGTCCTCTAATAACCTACGTAGCCAAACAGCCTATTGACTTGCTACCGAAAGAGCTATGTACTCTGCCTCCATTGTAGACATCGATACGCACGTTTGCTTTCTACTAGTCCAGCTAATAGTGCCTCCTCCTATACGGTATAGGAATCCGCTACAGGATTTTCTATCACTGGTATCGCCTGCCCAGTCCGCATCGCAGAATCCTACAGGTTCAATTGTTTCATTTGAACTTCCTAGCTTTAATGCATAATTTATCGTATGTAGCAAATACCTAACTACCCTCTTTGCTTCAAGCCAATCTGCTTCGATAGGCTCTCAACGAAGAGATTTATAAGTGTCTGTTAGATTTTGAGACATGCAGAACACACCCGTAAGTTAGGCAACGAAATAACAACGCCCATGCATAGGCAACACGCATTACATGTATTTTCCCTTTAGACAGAAACCCCATTTAAACCAGTTCAAACAGAATCCAGTTTGATTATTGCCTACTTAACAAGAATTAAACAAGAAAATGAATATATCGCTAACGGAGCACGTAGGCTCCTGATAAGAACACCCCAGAAATCACCAATAAATTGAGTAAGAATTCTAGTGTAATTAACTAGTTCTTCCTCAAAGTTTTTTTGTGAGCATTGCTCTTCTTGGGAAATTCGATTCTCATGAAGAGTGGCAAGACCTCTTTGGTAAATTCCGTTGTTAGATAAGCGGAATTTTGCATTGGGGTGCCAGCCTTTGTCAAGGCTTTTGCTCGGGAGTACTGCTCCCCTTTCTTAATACAGTCCACGAGACGGAGTAGGCCGTAGAAACCTACATTTCGGTCCTTCGAACCGGATAACGCAACCAGGTGCGTTCATCACCAGGAGACAACCAACCAGGGTTGGTCTCATCTTCGGCAATCGGACGGATTGCATCTTGGGCAACTAGGGTTGCCACTTCGGCGGACAACCGGGCGGGTTGTTCCCATCTTTGACGGACAACCGGGCGGGTTGGTCCCATCCTCGACGGACACCCAGGCGGGTAGGTCCCATCTTCGCCAATCGGACGGATTGCATCTTCGGCGGACAACCGGGCGGGTTGGTCCCATCTTCGACGGACAACCGGGCGGGTTGGTCCCATCTTCGACGGACAACCGGGCGAGTTGGTCCCACTTCAAGTGCAACAAAGATAACAACGATCATCGTCAGCACACGTGGGGATTAGACTTGCCCAATGTCTATCTCACGTGCACCTCTTTTAGAAGAAGATCATCCAATCATCGAAGACCAGGAAGGCGGCGAAATGGCACAAGCCAATGTTCAAGAAGAATGTGAAGCGTCACCGCCAAACTCTTCAAAGTATATCCAAAGTCTACGCGCCAAACACAAAGGCTTATGTCGCAAGCTGGCAAACATGAACACCGAACAGAAAGACGACAGCATATCTCAAGTCCAACGAGGTATGCTGGAAGAACTGAAAGCGGTGCAGAGCCACGTCATGGATTTTATCCTCGAAGAATTGCCAGATGACGTAGACGAAGATTTGGCAAAAGACGAAGCATTCCACTCACTATATGCTTCTAAGGCAGCGAAGTTGGTCGTAATCGACAAAAAGCCATCGTCAGCTACAGTGGCCGGCAATATAAAGTGGCCACTACTTACAATTTTACATTTTTTCCATTTTTTCCGTGAAAAATGAAGTTCTTGTACTGCTTTATTTTTTGAAACATTGTTCGTGATATGCTTAAGAATGCGCAGTACCATAGCATGACAAAAATGAGAAGTTTGCTTCAAGAAAAAATATTTTTTCCAAAATTGATCAAAATCACTGTGCCAAAATAAAGTGCCCACTTTATTCATTCTACAGAAAATATTTTTCTGAACAAATATAACATCAAACTTATAATTTATATGCGTTCCTCTCGCATTCTTTACATGTTTGAGGATCTTTGACATAATTTATTTTGTTTTATTTGCACATATTTGGCATTTGTTCTTCCTAGGAGTATTTCAGAGCTTTAACATATTTTGTTTTTTTCTAATCACGTCATTCTCACCACATTTGCATCAAAATTTGCACACGAAATCTCGATAGGATTAAAGTTAAGACTAAGTGGGAGTCATTAAAGAAGTTTTATTCGATTTGATTGAAAAAAAAAATTAAAAAACTCTTCGTGTATAACTTGAGTCGTCTTCCTGTTGTAGCATAAATTTATTTACTAACTCCGTATTTTTCACAGAAAACAGATAAATTCACACAGGATGCATACATAGGTATAAGCTTTCATTATGCCGTCGATTCATACCATGCTCCCCACTCCTCGCATAGAAAACCCCTCCCTGGTCATCACATTGCACTCTTCATACATATTGGTTTGTTGGATCGCGTCTAGATATTTTTGAACGTCAGTTCTAAATTGGACTCATTTGTCCAAATATCAGTTTTTCAACAAATTAATGATATATCTGCATGTTCTTGATCATATTGAAGCCAATTGGCTTTGTTAGTCTTGCTGGAGCTCGGGCGAGGAGCTTGAAGGACGCCACATCTAACGGACAGTAAATTACAAAAATGGCAATGTGATAGCTAGGGGGTGTTTATCTTTAGGAGTAGCGGGAAAACTGGTGTGAATCGAAAGTACAACTATGGCTGATACCTTTTTTAACATTCTTCATCAATACTTTGGGATATTTCTTTTAAAAAATGGGGTTTGAAAACTAAAAACATGTTCCTACAGGCTAACATCTCAACACACACAATCAATACAAAAAACATTTCTCAACTAGTATCGTATAAAACACCTTGCATGTCCTCCATGAAGTCTAAATCTTGGTTCCATCGAGAATTTGAGGCAGATTCTAGGTGCGAAGGTGGATAAAACTGGTGTCACAAACAAATAAATTTAAATTTAAAGCTCTTGATAACGCTTGAGAAGAACCAGATGCAAAAACTAGATGCAGAACTAGATAAACCTTTAAAAATTAGAAAAAAAATACGCCAAAGATCCTCGAACATGTAAAGAATGCGAGAGGAACGCATATAAATTATAAGTTTGATGTTATATTTGTTCAGAAAAATATTTTCTGTAGAATGAATAAAGTGGGCACTTTATTTTGGCACAGTGATTTTGATCAATTTTGGAAAAAATATTTTTTCTTGAAGCAAACTTCTCATTTTTGTCATGCTATGGTACTGCGCATTCTTAAGCATATCACGAACAATGTTTCAAAAAATAAAGCAGTACAATAACTTCATTTTTCACGGAAAAAATGTAAAAAATGTAAAATTGTAAGTAGTGGCCACTTTATATTGCCGGCCACTGTACAACACCTCCTGAAGTTGCATCATCAGCGGTCTCCATCCAGCATCATCTCAACATCCCAATGCCGACTTTTGATGGTCTTTATGAGCACTGGCCAACGGTCAAGGCCATGTTCTTAGACATCATGAAGCGCACTAATGACTCGGATGCAGTAAAACGTCACCATCTCAACAAAGCGCTACAAGGGAAAGCAGCTGGCATCCTGAACACGTCCATTCTGAATGGCAACAACTTCCAGGCGGCTTGGGACGTCTTGCAGAGGCGTTTTGATAATCCTCGGCTGATTGTCGACAAGCACATCGCAGGATTGCTTCAGCTGAAGCATGCACCCCGAGAATCTGCAAAGGACCTGCGGAAGCTAGCGGAAACGTGCAAGAGTTATGTGGGTGGTTTAGTGTTTATGAAGCAGACTATTGACAGTACCAGCCACATCATCTACAAGGAGAATGGATCAACTTCCACAACCAGTTGATACATTTACAAAATCTACACATTCCTCGTGTAGCCATCAGGCCAGATTCGACATCAAGCCAGTTCCATTTTTTCTGCGATGCATCGGAAAAGGGATATGGCGCATGCTGCTACATCAGATGCCGAGATGACAACGGGAACATCACGATGCAACTGTACGCGTCGAAAACTAAGGTGACACCGATAAATAGCAAACACTCCATTGCTCGACTGGAATTATGCGCTGCACAATTGGCCAGCTTGCTATATGATCGGGTCAGATTAGCGGTCAAGCTCTCGTCTCCTGCAACCTTCTGGACGGATTCAATGACCATAGTTCATTGGTTACGATCATCGCCAAATTGCTGGAAACCATTCGTCGCCAATTGCGTCTCCCAAGTGCAACACCTGACCCAAAGAAGTGTTTGGCGACACATCCCCGGAGTCGACAATCCAGCGGACTGAGCATCGCGTGGTTGCTTGAGCAAAGACCTTCTAGACAACCCGCTATGGTGGCAGGGTCCTTCCTGGATTCATCTACCCGAGGACCAGTGGTCTGAATCACCAGTACCATCATCATGTGAAGCAGCAGTAGCAGAGCAGCGAGCCACCACTGTAGCTTGTCCAGTTACAGAAAAACCACCACATCGCATCTTTACGCTATACTCGTCATTCTCCAAGCTTCGAAGGATTGTGGCATATTGGGTGCAATACTTCAACAGGCGCTTCAAACGTCGACAGTACGCGGGTATTGGACTTACAACCCAAGATCTACGGGAGGCTGAGGAAGTATTGTGTCGGCTGGAACAACAGGACCAATTTGAGCAGGAAATAAAGGCTCCTCAACATAACATGCCGATACCTTCATCATCGAAGCTGAAATGACTGCATCCGCAACTAGGAGCAAACGGCATCATTCGCGTTGGAAGACGTCTGTCCAATGCACCTCTACTAGAAGACACCAAGCATCCTACCTTGGTTCCCAACAACCATCACCTGGCTGAGATGACGGAGGACCCATCAGACGCAACAGCCCTTATTCCATGCCATTTTTTTGTTGGGTCACATCTGCAGCAGGTTCCAGACGCCGAGACGACGATCGTTCCTGAAAACAGACTCACTCACTGGCGCCTAATACAACAGCTAAAACGCCACTTTTGGAGAAGATGGCACCAGGAATACCTTCAACAGCTTCAGCCGTGTTCGAAATGGGTAAGCGAAGGACAAGTGATTAAACCCGGTACGTTAGTACTAATCAAAGAGGACAATGTGCCACTAACGACATGGCTATTGGCACGCGTTACGGAAGTTCATCCGGGAAAAGATGGAAAGATTAGGGTGGCAACGTTGCGCACAAGTACAAAAATGACCATCACTAGGCCTCTAGTTAGGTTGCGTGTTTTGCCTATCAATTAGCATTGCTCTTCTTGGGAAATTCGATTCTCATTAACACGTTGTCTGCCACCATACATGCTCACCGAACTGCCCCGTCAGGCCACGGAATCACTCTTTGAAACGATTGCATTTGCTTTTGTATTTTTTCTCTTTTAAATTCACCGATTCTCTTTGTTGTCTCAGTCGCTCCACAATGTCGTTTGTTGGGCTAATTCCATGGAATTTCATTCTTGGAACCCCCCCTCCCCACCATTCCTTTCCCTTTCTTTACCTCTCGCAAAAGTCGGTGACATTCCAATGGGAAAAAATGCGACGCGCATGTAAACGATGCTACAACACTGACAGGCAAAGCATGGGCCGATTAAAGGCACGTGAAACTGTGAAAAGATCGTTTACGTATTGTCCAAGCTGTCCCGATCAACCTCAACTTTGTGATGAGTGTTTTAAGATTGTGCATCAAAAGTAAAGGATGAATAAATGAACTCCAAAATCTTATAATTATTGTTCATTCTCATTCTCATTTATTTATGAAAACATAATAGAAACTCATTTTGATATTTTAATCATTTTTTTAAGAAATAATAACCGTGAAAGAAAAGCATTGTGAAAGAACCGATCAAATACGTGCAAATTTATCTCTTGTAACACGTCTTTTACAATGTGTAATGTGTCAGCCACTATGTGGCTGACGTGGCCCGATCGGAAAAAACCCGTCAGCCACATAGTGGCTGACGTGGCAGACAACGTGTTAAGAGTGGAAAGACCTCTTTGGTAAATTCCGTTATTAGATAGGCGGAAGTTTGCATTGGGGTGCCAGCCTTTTTCAAGGCTTATGCTCGGGAGTACTGTTCCCCTTTCTTAATACAATCCACGAGACGGAGTAGGCCGTAGAAACCTACAGTGTCTTCAGTGCGATTTCTGCGTAACACTTTGGTGAAGATTCATATACGCTAGTGTACGCTAGTGTTAACGAATAACCCAGTGAAATCCCGTACAGTGAAAGTAAATTTGTGAAATGTTGTGAGCAGAAATAATTTTACACAAATTTACAAAATATTTTGTGCGGTGCACCTTAATGGAGTCCTCTACCGCACGTCTCCACTGCGCATACTCACGTTCCATTGCAGCGGCTTGTTCTACCGCCATGGTCCGGTCGTAATCCGGAGGGACGCTAGCCGACGCCGGAGTTGAGGGTTGATGACCTCGATCCGCTTTTGCCATCGCGCCTTCACTCCGTTGTGGTGAGACTGCTGCTGCTGTAGCTTCCCGCGTTGAACCTACCGTTGTCGGTCCGATTCCAACCGGAGTTGGTGTTGGCACGATATCGATCTCTTGCGAGATCTGTCAGGCGAATGTTGACATATATCGAGCTATCTTGATAATAGCTCGAATAAGTCGCAATAAATCCCTCAGATGGCGCTCTAACATACAGACAAGGACGAAAATACGAGACAGCTAGATCTCCAACATTAGGGCCAATTAGGATTTAGTTCATCTGCGGTCAACTTTAGGGCAAACAAGGTCAAGGAGATCAGCTGATCGAGTAAAATGCTGCCATTGTAAAAGGGACAGTAGCAAAAGTCAAGCGAAAGAAGAAAGACTATTTTTTGAACTGTGCAGCGAAAACCCTATACGCGAGAGCCAGTTGCAAGAAAGTCTGCAAAGCTACCGAAAATAAACGGATTGTTACCAGACGTAACAACAGTTGGCGTTGAACAACTCAAGCGGTTGCCGCCATCGCGATAAGCAGTAGCAGTGGCTCCTACGTGATCTGTTTCTCGCATCCAGATCTCCGTCTTTTCTGCGTATTTGCTTATCCGACTGTGGTGATCACAAATCTCTTCTTCCAGCTCCAGTTCGCAGAGCTGGAGCTCCAACTCCTTCTGAGCCTTTTCCACCTCAAATTTTTTCCTTAGGATTTCGAGGCGCTTCTTCTTAACCTCCATGCCGTGGGATAGACTCGCGGATTGGGAGGCTACCTCATCTTTTGCCGCATCTTCCACGACGCTAACGCGCCTTCCTGGGGAAGTGCCGGACATTCCGCTTAGCTGCTGCTGTGGCTCTACCACGTCACAGCTTGCGTCCTGTTCTGCTCGTGCATCCATTTTCCGCAACCACGGGTTTTCACTGTCTGTCGAAAAGGATCACACGCGAATTTGTGCTGCTCCCAACGTTGATACTTAAACACGATTGTTCGGTGAGACTTATACACGATTGTTCCACGCGCGTAGACTTTTTACGATTTCGACGACCACGGGATCATTACACGACATGTGAAGATTCACATACGCTAGTGTAGTTAACTGCCCCGTCAGGCCACGGAATCACTCTTTGAAACGAATGCATTTGCTTTTGCATTTTTCTCTTTTAAATCAAATTCACCAATTCTCTTTGTTGTCTCAGTCGCTCCACAATGTCGTTTGTTGGGCTAATTCCATGGAATTTCATTCTTGGAACCCCCCTCCCCTCCCTTCCCTTCCCTTTCTTTACCTCTCGCAAAAGTCGGTGACATTCCAATGGGAAAAAATGCGACGCGCATGCAAACGATGCTACAACACTGACAGGCAAAGCATGGGCCGATTAAAGGCACGTGAAACTGTGAAAAGATCGTTTACGTATTGTCCAAGCTGTCCCGATCAACCTCAACTTTGTGATGAGTGTTTTAAGATTGTTCATCAAAAGTAAAGGATGAATAAATGAACTCCAAGATCTTATAATTATTGTTCATTCTCATTCTCATTTATTTATGAAAACATAATAGAAACTCATTTTGATATTTTAATCATTTTTTTAAGAAATAATAACCGTGAAAGAAAAGCATTGTGAAAGAACCGATCAAATACGTGCAAATTTATCTCTTGTAACACGTCTTTTACAATGTGTAATGTGTCAGCCACTATGTGGCTGACGTGGCCCGATCGGAAAAACCCGTCAGCCATATAGTGGCTGACGTGGCAGACAACGTGTTAACGAATAACCGAGTGAAATCCCGTACAGTGAAAGTAAATTTGTAAAATTTTGCAAAATACCGAAAGAATAGGAGAAAATGTAAATATTCACTGGGTAGCAAAATCACAAATTTAGTCTTTATTGCTTTCTTCTGGTGTTGTGGCGTACAAAGAGATCGAGGACGAGTATTTAGGGGCTTTCTATCCTTTTTTTCCCCACCGCCATCACAACCGTCGTTGCAAAATGGAGTGCACTGCATCCCTCCGTCGACCTTTGTCGCAGAACCCTATAAATTCGCACGATCAATAAAAGTTGTGGGGTTTCGCCAACGAAAACAAACGCAGTTGTCACAACACTTGCTAACAAATCTACTTAATATGCCTGTAACAGCTGCTATGTCTGGGCGTGTATAAGTTGCTAAATATAGCAAACTACCTATAATTTTCTGATAAGTATCAGTACTTTCCATTTCTTTACTGCTCATTCGATTATTGAAATGGTTTGAATCCATAGGGTATTTGGAATCTCTTGCCTGGTCTAAATTGAAACGGGATGCTATTTTTTGTATGGAACTGTCCTGTATCAAGCTGTAAAAACCGTCTTATTCTTGATTACACGCATCCCTAAAAACTAATTCATGTCCCCTAAGGATGATACTTGTAAAATTTTACTAATTGATTTAACAACATCTTTGATCACTTCCTCATTATTTCCTGCTATGATCATATCGTCGACGTATATTTATGTTTTCTTTACGAATATATTGGCTGGTATTATTGAATCCGTTCGTAGCGGCGGCGTACGTCCCGACACTCATTCTCCTAACCTACTAGATGGTTGCTACAGTTATTCACAGCGGCGTTGTAAGAGCGGGCTCAAGAAATGTGTTGCCATCCCTAGAATTTCATGTGAGCGCCGTACGTTCCCGCTACGAACGGATTCAATAATACCAGCCATTATGTTTTCTTTACGCCTCATTTTGAATAAACATGTATCTCCTATGCATTGATCGAATCCTGTTTGCATCAATATACCGGATATCGTTTGATACCAGACTCTTGCAGCTTGCTTGAGTCCATACATACTTTTACTTTTCTTTTCCTTTCTTTATGAACCCTTGTGGTTGATACATATATATCGTTTCGTTCAGCGTTCCGTATAAATATGCTGTTTTTATATCCAAGTGTTTAACGTAAAGTTTCTTATGCCCTGCTATGGTTAGTAATATTCTTTACGTGAACTGATTTGCTACTGGTGCCGAAACTTCTTCATAATCGCATCCTTTTCTCTGTCCGAAACCTTGTGCAACAAGTATTGCTTTATAACGTTCAACCTCTCCTCTCGCGTCCAACTTTTTCTTATAAATCTACTTGCATCCGATAATGTTACAGTTAGGTGGAGGATAAGTGAGCTCCCACGTGTTGTTGCTCTCGAGGGAATGAAACTCATCATCAATAGCAGCTATCACCTCCTCTTTTTCCTCGGAAGTAACAGCCTCATTATAGGACACTGGCTCATCGAAACTCGTCTTCACCAGACCTAAAAAATAATCAGAAAATTTAGCTGGTAGTTTACCTATTGTTCAGCGTTTTGAAGAGGTTGCAGCAGGTTCGTTTTGGCCATCAGAACTCGATGCAGAATTTTCGTCACTTTCTGCCGAATCGAATTCCTCCTCATGCTCATCAGTCGGGCTGCATTCGTCATCAACGTCATCAGGGCTGCGTTCTCCAGTAACGTCATCAATGCTGCATTCGTCATCAACGTCATCAGGGCTGCATTCACCATTAACGTCATCAGGTCGAAATTGTTGATATCGGTTGCAATCAACGTCGAATTCAACCACCTCAGCCGGACCACTACCACTTGCTCGGATAATGCAGACGCTTTGTTGAATATAACGTCACGGCTAATCATTATACGATCGGAGCTCGTATCCACAAGCCTGTACGCTTTCTCTTAAACACAATAGCCAACTAGTCTCAATCGCCTTGCTTTGGGCTCCATCTTGCACGTTTTTCTGTTGGTATTTGTGCCCACGCTTCACACCCAAATACTTTAAAATGGTCGTAAGATGGCTTTCTACCGAACCATTTTTCGAACGATGACATACCAATTGTACGCGATGGTAGTCTGTTTTGAGTGTATGCGGCTGTGAGAATGGCTTCGCTCCAGTACTTCATATCCATGTGTGCGTCTTGCAACATGCACAATGCCATTTCTTGTAGGTGACGGTTTTTTCGCTCGGCGACACCATTTTGTTGTGGCGAATATGGCACTGTTAGTTGGCTCATTGCCTTAATTTTTGTAGAAATTTCGTAGCGTCTTTCCCGTGTACTCTCCTCCATTGTCCGACCGTATGGCTTTCGGAACCATGTCAAACTGGGTTTTGCAAAAGGCTACAAAATCCCGTATAAGTCTCTCCGCGTCGGACTTATTTTTCATGATATACACAAACGCCATCCTCGAATAATCATCGATAAATGTGATAAAATAGCGATTACCACTCGGTGTATGCGGAAAGGGACCACACACGTTAGTGTGTAAAATATCTAAAATATTTTCACTTCTTTTGTCTAGCCACTTAAATGACGATCGCGCCATTTTTCCTTCCAAGCAATTCACAGACACACTCTTAACACCGCACTCCTTCAGCTTAGAGTCCCCATTAAAAAGTTGCTGGATTATTTGTGTGTCGCGATGTCCGAGCCTTCTATGCCATAAATGTAGACAAGCATTTTCTTTTCTAGCGGTTGTACTCACCAAAGCATCCAAGCCGCTGCTCAGCTTGTACAAATTTCCGCATCTCTCCGCCACGGCGATCACTCTGGCACCACATGAAACACCACATGCATGGCTTTTTTCACCAAACTGCTTACAAATATTAGTCCGCTTGCCAATTTCGGTACGTATAGCACTTCAAACACTTTTTTTGCCGCTCGTTCTCCATTCTGCTTCACGCACAATAATGTCCCGGAACCAACGCCTTCGATTTTAGCTTTTCCACCATCGGTGTAACACGCCGCAGTGTTACGTGCATTTCACTGCAACTCTCCATTCTTTCAAAGAAAGTTCTATCGCACGTCATGTGTCGCGATGCACCACTATCGACGTGCCAGTTTCCTGGCGCTGCACTGTTTTTCATCCAAGCCATCGGTTCTGCCGCTTCGCTGTGAGCGACTTTCGCCGAATTACCGTTCTCACTTTTGCTTTGTGCTTGAGCACGGTTCAACAAACGACAATTTCGCTTCATGTGGCCAGCCTTACCACAACGCACATTGGGCAAACGCCTGTATAAAAATCGAAAATCCAACTTCATCGCAGGTTTACACCTTCATCATTTTCTTAAAATAGATACTCAAACTTTGTTGAAACCAAAATATTTCACGTTTTTGTCTTTAACTTGCTGAGATATAGGCCATCAAAGTGTAAACTTTGGGTTTTTTGTCCCAACTTTGAGCTATTTTTCGACCGAACATAAACCATCATATTTTAGTATATGATGGTTAGATTTTGATAATTAATGTGTCGTTGGAAATGTTTTTTGTCATACTTTGATGTTATGTCTTAATATTTTGCAAAAACTTGTTTTTAAAGTTCATAAACGATTGAAAACCAAACATCACTGCTGAATTTTTGGATATTTTTATTTTGGAGAGTGATTTTTTTAATGATTCGACTCGATTTCACTCGTGAGTCGTATATCATTGGAAAGATCAACAATTTTCCTACGCATTGTCGTTAAAATTAGCTGCGACCATCTGCGACCCCGAAAATTATTTAACTTTTTCTTGAAAATAGCGCGAGCGATTTTGACGTGTTGTTGTACGAGCCATACACCAACAGTATCCAACTACTTGTCATAAACGGGCATTTGAAACAAACAGGCAGAAAACAAAGCTGAAGAGAGGAAAAACAGGTTAAAAAAGGTCGTAAGATAGGAATCGGCTTTTTTCCAAACAAACCATGAAAAACACAACTTTTTTAGTGCGTAATACTTTAAAAATTCGTTTTCAGTCAGAAACTTATTCCACCTTCGTTTAAATTCCTAACAATTATTATTGATGCTGTTAACTGATACGCAATAATGCAATGTTGTGAGCGATAATTATTAAGTTTTATTCGCTGTCTTGACGATTTTAGTATAGGACTACCCTGTATAGTAAGTGCAATTGTATTGTATGATCTGACAAACGACTGTTAGTTTGTATACGAATACTATTTTGAAAAGCTATTTCTTCAAAGGTAATTGTGTTGGCTTTGTTATGAAGATGCGTTGTCCTAATGCCGTAGGTTTCATTAAGGATCATTCGTAGTATTTTGTTAAGGCTTGCTTGAAGTTTTTTAAGGTAGGTTTTAGCACAGTCCTTCCAGACCGGGATTGCATATGTAATAGCTGGTAAGATGATGCATTTGAAAATTGCAATTTTGTTATCCTGGGAGAGTTTGGATCTCATCAACGGATAGAGTTTTCTAACAAAGATGGTGTTTTTTGTTGTTCAATTTTGAATATCACCTGGTGTCACCTATTTTAACCATATGACCTATTGGTCTAAGAAGTGTGACCATTAAACTTTAATTTCCAATCCTAAACGTATTGGAAAATGATATTTATACATTTCTGTGCTCTATTTTTGAGTTCTAATATTGTTGGGGAGTGCCCTCGTGTAGACGGCCTTACAGATGCAGATGCTGCATGGGCCTCCTTCTCTCAGGTGACAGGGACTGTCACCTGGAGACGAAGCAAGCACGAAGAGGTCACTCTCCCACGAGCCGAGCCGAGAGATAGACGTGAGCGGGTCTCCGTCTAAGGATTTGAAGATTAAAAGTTTCATTGTAATAGATATAAGTTTTATCATCTGAGACTGTTTATGTTTTGTTTACCGTCAAGTTAAGTTGAGAACGTAGACATAACAACTGGCGACGAGTTTTAAAGTGATCGTGTTGTTTTGTGTCCGTCAAAAACAACATTTGGAACCCGAAGTTACGTAGTGCGCGTCGTATTTATTTATTTATTCGTGTACGTGCGTTCGCGTTAAGTGTTTTTAAAATACTACCAAGACGAAAAAGGGAACGTCGGATGTAATGCAAATCGTGCTGCAACTCCAAACGCAAGTGAACAAATTACTTTTAATTCATCGTGAAGGTAATGTTTCACAACCACCGCTTGTATCATCGCCAACCCCAAACCACGAGCAAATTCTAGATTCGCTTAGTGGTCATATAAAAGAGTTTCGCTTCGACGAAGAGGAAAGGGTTACCTTCGCGAATTGGTTCTCTCGATACGAAGATTTATTCGTTAAGGACGCTTCGAAGCTCGATGATGCAGCAAAAGTGCGGCTATTAATTCGGAAGTTGGGCAGTAGCGAGTACAACAGATACGCCAGTTTTATTTTGCCAAAACATGCTCGCGATTACACGTTCGACGAAACCGTAAAGAAACTCACAGCTCTTTTTGGCAGCAAAGAGTCCGTTTTGAGAAGACGTTATAAGTGTTTGAATACCACTAAAGCATATAGTGAGGATTATCTGTCCTTTGCTTGCCGGGTGAACAGAGCGTGTGTGGACTTTGAGGTAGGCAAAATAAGCGAAGAACAACTGAAGTGTCTCATCTTCGTGTGCGGGTTACGTAACGAAAGCGACGAAGAGATTCGTACTCGACTTCTTTCACTAATAGAAAACCGGCCGGAGGCACGCCTTGAAGATTTAACGGAAGAGTGCCAACGTGTACTAAATTTGAAAATGGATAGCGCAATCCTATAACAAATTTTACAAAAAGGATCTCATTTTCAATCTCTCACTATAGAGCGTTACTTTTTCACTCCATAGTGAGACGATGTAGGTTAGTGAGTTGATGTTAGGTACGGATAGCTTGGATGATTTTTGTTACCGTGTTGGTTTTTTCGCACACTTTGCACCGACGTAGCAATTCATCGATGTAGGCTTTGGAGAAAAATGACAACCATGTTTACCTCAAATAAACATACGAATAATAATATGTTGTGTAATGTTTATGAAGTGATATAAATAGTTTAAAGATTAAATACGTACAAGTAAGCTTAAAATTTATTGCAGCAGCTTCCATGGTATGTTAGTACGGGCAGACAGTGGATCACGCACCGCTGCCAGACTGATATCGTCATTGGCCGCATGGTGTACTTTTGATGTCTGGATTGCGGCAGGACGACACCAACATATCCAGAACCCTACAGGAAGCAGTTTCATTTGAAATTCTCAACATCTGCGTCACCTATTTGCCCTTATATTGTCGGAGGGAATGTCCCAGAATCCTCTTTTATTGTAGGACGCAAACGTGAAACGATTTTCTGAAGGGCAAAATCAGAGCCGGTGCACTGTACACACTCGGAGCAGAATCGACTGCTGCGAACTGTCAAGCACCTCAAAGTGCAGCGACTCATTGATCAGCACCTGCGCTAAATCGCGCCGCAGAAGACGCTGACGATGTTTCCTGTATGCCGCAGTTATTCGACTTTTTGCAGATAGGACCAGACCTGCTACAATGCGCCTTATCCGTTGCCGAAATATTTTCATTGGTGGACGATGAGCACTTTTATGCTATCGATGTGCTGGATTACATATTAGTATACGTGAACCGATTAAAAAACGAATTTTCTGCTCTGCATCAACGTGAGTCATACGACGTACGGCATACGACATTCCCGGGATTCGATAAGGCGTATGCCAAGATACCACGGGACTTGATGTTACCTGGAACATATGACCCGAAAGGTAAAGTAAATTTATCCCAAACAGTGTTAATGTTGATAAAAAATATTTATTCCAGCCGGTGCACCATCCACAATTCAATTTGTAGTATATTGAATAAAAGAAAATTATGAAATCATAATCATATACACTGCAATGTTTATAATAAATAATATTAGCACACAAAAAAATCTTTTACAAAGGATTCAAAAACAAACTGATTATTTGAAGTGCAATTCTTATATCGTTGATAAGACGTATATGTCCCAATAAACGTTGCGTAGCCCTGTAACCGGGCCATTTTAACTAGTGATAGAAAAAACACCCATAGAAAAAGTGTTAGCAGTAGCAAAGAGCAATGATCGACAAAATGGTAGAAGACAAAATGGTTACGAGAATATTCAACACATTAAACAGCCAAACTATCAGTATGGCCGCGCTAGAAGCTGCTGGCTGTGTGGAGGCGACCATCATGCAATAAAGTGCAATCTTAAAAATTATAAATGCTCCATTTGCAACACTATGGGACACAAAGAAGGCTACTGTAGCTCGGCATTTCGTTGGAACGCGAGCAGAAGAAAAAGTGCGATCAGAAGCGTTACGATTATGGAAGTTGGAAGCGGGCGAGGAAGAAACATCGATGTGCTGATAAATCGAACTAGGGTGAGAATGATGGTGGATACCGGCGCAGACATAACCATCGTTTCATCGAGATTGTGGCAAAGAGTGCATGTGGATTATGCGGGACCAATCGATGGATTTTATTATCTCCTTGCAATCGATTATTTCTCAAAGTGGCCAGAGATAGTGCAAACGACCAAAATCACGACTCAAGCAACGATTCGTATTTTACGTGGATTATTTCCAAGGCTGGGTATGCCGAATGTACTAGTTAGTGACAATGGCACTCAGTTCTCAAGTGCGGAATTTGGAGAATTCTGTACCACCAACGGGATAGAACATATTAGAACCGCTCCTTACCACCCCCAGTCGAATGGACAGGCGGAGCGATTCGTAGACTCTCTTAAGCGAGGGCTAAAAAAATCAGCGAGAGAGGAGCATCGGCCCAAGAGTCACTGGACATCTTCTTATTGATGTATAGAAGCTCACCCAATAGGCAGTTAGAAAACGGCAAATCACCAGTGGAACTGTTGCTTGGGAGAAGAATGCTTACCTGCATGGAATTGCTTCGTATACCTCCCGAGTCTGAACCAGAATCTCCCGTGCCTCAACAACGGGTTCGCTGTTTCAATCGAGGCGATTTGGTAAACGCGAAGGTCTTTGCACAAAACAAATGGAAATGGAAAAAAGGTGTTATAGAAGACAGGATGGGGAAGGTCATGTACCAAGTAGTCGATGAAGAAGGAAAAATATTTCGATCACATATTAATCAGTTAAATCCTCGTTACACTAATTCTTATACCCTTGCAAATTCTTCCAGCACATACACACCGTTTAAACGTGCCTTGGATATGAGTATCTTGATGGATGGTAACGTGGCTATAACCAGACCAGACCCGGCTCCAAATGTCTGTGCGCAACCGTCCGATTCGACACTAGCAAGCGCAGCAGCTACGTGCTCGCCAACACCGCAGGTTCCTTGTCCACCACCATCAAGAGAGATTGCTATACGTTCGGAAACATTCCCGGAAGACATGCATAGTGAGCCTGCGATGCCAGTGCAGCCTCTACGCCGTTCTTCCCGAACACGAAGATCGCCGCGTTGGATGGCTATGTACAAACCGTATTAAAGCAGGGGGGATGTTGGGGAGTGCCCTCGTGTAGACGGCCTTACCGATGCAGATGCAGGGACTGTCACCTGGAGACGAAGCAAGCACGAAGAGGTCACTCTCCCACGAGCCGAGCCGAGAGATAGACGTGAGCGGGTCTCCGTCTAAGGATTTGTAGATTATAAGTTTCATTGTAATAGATATAAGTTTTATCATCTGAGACTGTTTATGTTTTGTTTACCGTCAAGTTAAGTTGATAACGTAGACATAACAAATATGGTTCTACCTTTGACTGCACTGGCAGTGTCATCCGCAAAAATAAATAGATTGCAGAAATGTGGGAGAGATGGTAGGTCCGAAAGATAAATAGTGAATAGAATGGGAGCCAAGATGCTCCCTTGGGGGACTCCAGCTGGGACGCTGGGAATACCAGAGGTTTGTTTCCCTAAGGTGACTCGGAAAGTCCTTTGCGATAGATAGCTCTGAACAGTTTTGACAATGTAGGATGGAAGCCTCATGTTGACCATTTTATAGAGCAGACTTTGTTCTCTTGTGAACCACTACACGCGCGTTCACGTCGCTTCTCTCCTTCAGCAAGTAATTTGATCTTCACCAACTCTAATGTGAGATTATTGGCGGAAACCTTTTCTAATGCCGTCGTTAAAGGATCGTACGATTCCGGCAAAGAACACAATAACTTGGCTACCTGCCATTTTTTCGGTATTGGCTCTCCCAAATCTGCTATCTGCTGGACGATATTGGAAAACGTCTGTAGATGGTTTTTCATGTCGCCTCCTACCGCTAATTCCAGGCGCGTAAGCCGCTTTAGCAGGAACACCTTCGACCCCGCCCCGTGGTACTCTTTCAACGCAGTCCACGCATCCTTTGCCGTTGCCGCGTTTCGCTCTAAACTCACTTGGTTATCATCAACACACAAACCGATTGTCGCACGAGCACGCGAATCTTTTAGGCTCCACGCAGGCGTCACTGGCTCTGGTTTTTGTTCACTTATTGTGCACCATAGCTCATCGCGTTCGAGGAGCATTTGCATTTTAACACGTTGTCTGCCACGTCAGCCACATAGTGGCTGACGGGTTTTTTTCCGATCGGGCCACGTCAGCCACATAGTGGCTGACACATTACACATTGTAAAAGACGTATTGTATTGTATTGTATTGTATTTCTTAGTTGCGAGTCCGCCATATAATGGTTACACAAGCCTTAGTAATAATAATAGTAGTAATAATAATAATATTAATAGGTAACGACTAAATGTTATACATATCGCATTCGCTCTCTAAATTGTCGTGTTACAAGAGATAAATTTGCACGTATTTGATCAGTTCTTTCACAATGCTTTTCTTTCACGGTTATTATTTCTTAAAAAAATGATTAAAATATCAAAATGAGTTTCTATTATGTTTTCATAAATAAATGAGAATGAGAATGAACAATAATTATAAGATCTTGGAGTTCATTTATTCATCCTTTACTTTTGATGCACAATCTTAAAACACTCATCACAAAGTTGAGGTTGATCGGGACAGCTTGGACAATACGTAAACGTAGAATGAAATTCCATGGAATTAGCCCAACAAACGACATTGTGGAGCGACTGAGACAACAAAGAGAATTGGTGAATTTGATTTCAAAGAGAAAAAATGCAAAAGCAAATGCAATCGTTTCAAAGAGTGATTCCGTGGCCTGACGGTGCAGTTCAGTGGGCATGTATGGTGGCAGACAACGTGTTAAACTTCCATGTTTGGTAGTTTTGGTTCGTCAACCTTTGCACAATAAATCGCTGGGAGTCCGCCATTTCGCTTGGGCCCATAACCTGTTAGCAGAATCGCAATGAAATAACGCAGCACACTTGAGGGGCAGAGTTCAGAACGCAGAGAGAGAGAGTTTATTCAACCTAGCAACCCGCTGCGCAAAGCGACGGAAGAAATCATGGAGTTCTGAGAATTTTATCATGCCTTCCTTTTCTCTCCAACGGCAAATTTGTCGAGCAGCTCGTCGAGCTACCCGTCCCTGGCTCCGCCTCAAACCCCTCGCCTGAGCGCGCTGTCGAAGGTTTCGATGTGTTAGTGCGTCAGACGGCCAATCGCTGTCAGCCATCGTCCGTGCTTTTTCCCTCCATAGCGCCATCTCTTTCTCGCGTGTGGTCAATGCTCATGAGTTGCTGTGGCGCTTAAAAAACCGTTTATACACATTGCGGCGATGAAGTTGCATTTTTACAAATCAAACCAAAAAAGCGCAATGAGTTTAATCGATGCAATGTAAAAATGACTACGGAATCGCTAGCGCACGATGGAGGGTTTGCTGTGCAACGCGCAGAACCATAATTCGCATTTACACGTTCAGCCCGGCGCTGATTTTCATCAACTTTTCTATCCGCCGGCATTTAGAACGCAAGCTGATTGTGAAACCGGCATACTGGAAAGCTCACTTGCAGTCCCTGGGGCATGTCATCGTGCTGAACGTGTTAAGCATTAAGCATAACTTTGTTACCTTAACCTTTTGCTTTCGTATGCTGTAGCTGACACAGATATGCTGAACCATCTGCGCGTGGGTGTGAGCGTGCATGTGTGTGCAACACTTTCGCCAAATGTGTTTTCTTCCAGAATGTTATGATCCATCGGTCAAAGAAAGCAAGGTGTTCATGAAAGGCGGAAAGACGAATTGAGGCCCCTGTCAATGGTTACTGATGACCGGGAGCAGGGGGTACTGGCACACAGCTGTTGGAAGATTGAACAGTATACTTAAATTGCCAGCGGGGAGGGAGGGGGATGGTCATGGGATCCCTACGATCATCTTTCCGATCTTTGTCGCTAATACTTGTAGACATATGGCATATTTTTAGACAATCTAATATAGACAATCTAATATTTTTAAATTTAAACATGTTTGATGCTTCAACGACCTAAGCATCATGTAGCATAGTGTATAGTGGCAATAAATTATTTTTTTTTAAATATGCCTAAATCTGTCTCGAGTTTTCGGGCCACGACACACACACACACAGCGCGGGGAAAGTGATCGTTCACTCTATCATGTCGCGATTCCCCACCCCGCCCGGCGCTTTGAATGAGGATGCGCTACAAGATAGCTGAACCAACCGTTCTACCGATAAGGTAGCCGTAATCGATCATGCGTGGAGGGGGGGGGGGTGGTCTAGTGCGTGCTTGCGCGACTTCGGGGGTGCGTGCTCGCGAGCGCGCTTTCGTGGGTGCGTGCTTGCGTGCGCGCTTTCATGCTCGCGGGCGCGCGTACGTGCGTGTGTGTGTGCGTGCGTGCGTGCTGGCGTGCGCGCGTTCATGCATGTGTGCGCGCGCGCGCGTGTGTGTGTGTGTGTGTATTTGTGTGTGTATGTGTGTGTGTGTGTGCGAGTTTGCGCGCGCGTGTTTGTGTGTGAGTTTGCGCGCGCGTGTTTGTGTGTGTGCGTGCGTTTGGAAACCTCAAAACTATTTGATTCTGATGCGTAGATTTTCATCCGCTGCGGCTACAAACTACCACGCATTTTCGATCTCGCTACCTGAGAGACAACATAACCATTGGCATTGGCATCTTTGCGATCGGCTCTGCTGTTAGGGGTATCAAAAAGACACACGATCAAAGCAAACGTGCGTGTGATATGTTGCACATTTCTTTCCAATTCAGCTAGCGGACTCAAGTGGAAACAACATTTTGAATTGAATCCATACAAAAGAGGATTCTGGATTTGTTTATTACGGTGCGCGTATGGTGCTGCACCTGTCCGTCCAGAATCTGGTGGCTTGTTGGATTGGAGTAGTTATTATGACGCCGATTGACCGGCAATGCCTTGGAATGGGCTCGGATCGGTAGGTTCATGTTTTGGTCGAGTGCATTCCGTGCATTTGTCGCGTCACATCGGTAGCCCGGCAGCAACAAAGTCAAGACAAACTCCTACCCGTGTGTGGACTGCTATGCTAAGTTCTTTTTATTATTATCATTATTATTATTGGCGTAATAGCCAACGCGATCATGCCGGCCTTTTCATGTTTTGAGTACCACGTAGCCGGAGCCGGTGACTAACCCCTTGCTACGGCGGATGGTTCATACGCGATTAGAACCCACGACGGGCAAGCAGATGTGCGGAATGATGGCGGTGCCGCGGGCCCGTTCCTATCCAGTGTGCAACTTGCATACTGCCACACTGTCTCCTGCCCGGTGCATACGCAGCAGGCAGCGGGAAGGATGCACCTCCACCATAAAAAAAAACACAGTCATGAACCAGCGGTGGATCTAACGGTAGGCGGACTAGGCGGTCACCGATGATCTCTAGTCTTTGATATGCCATATGTCTACAAGTATTAGCGACAAAGATCGGAAAGATGATCATAGGGATCCCATGACCATCCCCCTCCCTCCCCGCTGGCAATTTAAGTATACTGTTCAATCTTCCAACAGCTGTGTGCCAGTACCCCCTGCTCCCGGTCATCAGTAACCATTGACAGGGGCCTCAATTCGTCTTTCCGCCTTTCATGAACACCTTGCTTTCTTTGACCGATGGATCATAACATTCTGGAAGAAAACACATTTGGCGAAAGTGTTGCACACACACGCACGCTCACACCCACGCGCAGATGGCTCAGCATATCTGTGTAAGCTACAGCATACGAAAGCAAAAGGTTAAGGTAACAAAGTTATGCTTAATGCTTAACACGTTCAGCACGATGACATGCCCCAGGGACTGCAAGTGAGCTTTCCAGTATGCCGGTTTCACAATCAGCTTGCGTTCTAAATGCCGGCGGATAGAAAAGTTGATGAAAATCAGCGCCGGGCTGAACGTGTAAATACGAATTATGGTTCTGCGCGTTGCACAGCAAACCCTCCATCGTGCGCTAGCGATTCCGTAGTCATTTTTACATTGCATCGATTAAACTCATTGCGCTTTTTTGGTTTGATTTGTAAAAATGCAACTTCATCGCCGCAATGTGTATAAACGGTTTTTTAAGCGCCACAGCAACTCATGAGCATTGACCACACGCGAGAAAGAGATGGCGCTATGGAGGGAAAAAGCACGGACGATGGCTGACAGCGATTGGCCGTCTGACGCACTAACACATCGAAACCTTCGACAGCGCGCTCAGGCGAGGGGTTTGAGGCGGAGCCAGGGACGGGCAGCTCGACGAGCTGCTCGACAAATTTGCCGTTGGAGAGAAAAGGAAGGCATGATAAAATTCTCAGGACTCCATGATTTCTTCCGTCGCTTTGCACAGCGGGTGGTACATTTTCTGCGCTGGAAACTGCTCGAATTTGCGCAGCGGGAACTTACTTTATACCCTACCTCCTGTCACTTGACATTATATTCATATATTCATTCAGGTAGCATCACGCCTAACAGTGGTAAACCATTATTCCACATTTGTAACTGTGTAGAAACCAAAACGCGCTCTCGCATCCTTGTGTTTCACACCATGTTAAAAGTATCCCGCTCTTTGATTGTAGGAGAATCTGTGTAATCTTTTGACAGGTGCAATGAAAACTATATATAGTTTGCTATTTAAACTTAATTTTAGGATCCCTGAGCATGATTTAAAGGCTCTTAGTGATTTCTAAACAGTAAAAACAAGTGTTAATTTGCTAAAAACCTGTAAAACTGTTGGCGAATCTATCTTTGACAGTGGATGGGGAAAGATTCGCCATCAAACAATCGTTCCGTGGAAAGTTACTGTAACACGTTGGTTCGTACGCGACGGGTAGTTCAACAATGATATGCTTAGACATCACTCTCTAGGCATATTTTTTTATTACCAACACAAGGGGTGGAGTTTTCGGACGTTACTGAATGTCATCGAGGTTTTTCAGGTGGAGGACAAACACAATAAAATTAGTTACACATTTCACTTAGTTTTTGTTCAAGACTTGACCGACAAGAGACTTAACAGCACAACTTCACTACTGCACGTACTGTGCGTAACTGTGATTCTAACTGTCTCCGACTGTCTGTGTCTGATCTCATCTTGTTTCTTTATTTATATGGTAAATTTCTCTCCAATTGGATTTTGCGTTTACTTTCGCTTTCTGTTTTATGTCAGTTATTCTGAGGGTTAGGTTTTTCGGTTAACATATGGTTGCAATTATTCTGTAAGGTCAGTTCTGGGTTCTGGCGCTTACGCGGTGTTTTGTTTCCTACGCTTACGGTTAACGGTTCGGTTTGTACACACGCGGGTACGGTGTCTCCTATTTCCTTATTTATGAACTGTGGGTTATTATTATGTAACGCTATGATTTTACACTTTACGCACTTGAAGTGCTTTGTGCTGAATAATGTTTTTCACACCTACGGGGTTGTGTGGCTTGTGTGTTTTTCAAGTGTTTTTTGGATAAGCGCTTGTGGCTTGTGTGTTTAAGAGTTTTTTTGGCTAAGCGTTTTTCTGCTGACTTACAATTCCTGGCGTAAGGTTATTTATGTGGTTTGGATTGTGTTAAGTGGTTGAAAGTTGACTTTTTTGTGTGTTGTGTTGTGTTGACAATTTGTGTTTCTTATTTGTAATGAGAAATGTGTGTGAACTGATAATAAACAGTATAGCATGTGCCTGTGCATGCTACATTACCTATTTGAAGTGAAAACAAATTGCCTATATTTTGGCGCCATTTTGTGTCCGGATTCTTAGTAGTAGTCCATTTCGATCTTTTAGAGCAGGAGTCTCCAAACAACGACCTGCGTGCTCGACAGCCTTCAATGCGGCTCGCGATGACATTAAAAGTAGATTTAATCGTGCATACATTAGCTAAAGGTAACATCAAAACGGCCCTCAACAACGATATTTGTGAAGCAATGCTTCCGCGAAGTGAAAAGTTTGAAGACCCCTGCTTTAGAGTGAGCACTATTAACATTTTTTTCCTGAATTAACCAATTTACATCTCCAGTATGACATGACATAGTTTGGTCCATGTTTCCATGACCAAACCATATCATACTTTCAGTGTGGATTCTGCGTGGTTGAAATATTCAAAAATTACTATTATCATGCATTTAAGAGCAGTTTCCATGATACCCCCAGTGTCCATTATTACAGGATTATTAGACAATGGAAAGTTCTGTCATCCTCGATTGGTATTTTTCTGTCAGTAATGTAGGTATCTCAGACTTGGACATAAAAAAACGTGCCGCACTTGTAATAAGACGCGATAATTTTTCCGTCAGTTTTCACATTTTCACCCATTTTTTGATTTCTTGAGTCTCATCACAAGCAATCTAGAAATGTTTATCTCTCACGTTGTTTTTATTAAACACCAATAGTAAATTTAAAAAATTCTATCGACTTTGACAGAAAAATCCTCTCCAGAGCAAATTGGAAATGAGCATGACAAATTCCGTTTTCCAGACCAGTAGTTATCTGTCAATTGTGATACGACAAAAACATATCAAACGAAGGTGACAGTACTTTTCATCGTCCAATAAGCCTATTACCTACCGTTCTTTGGTACATATACTGTGACATATATGACAATAGCACAACGGTTAAAGTTTATACTAATATGTTTATTGTAATATTTAATTTCAGTTAAATCTTTCATGCATAAAACCGACGAACATCAAAGTGAATCTGTTTGGGATAAAATAATGCAAAAATAATGATTTAACAAAAAAATCAAATAACAAAAAATCATATACTATGTAGTTATTACTATTTTTACTTTCTTTGTAACTTACATTACTTGAGATTTTGACTGTTAATGTTGATGACTCCTAGTTGTGAATTCACATTTCCATACGAACGAGAAAAATATGAAAGTGAAAGATCATTTGAATTAATGGAAGCATCGGAAAATGTATCAGCAACCACTCATTATGGATTCTTATAATTTTGTGTCGCCGGAAGGAGACTACAATGTTTCCGACGTAAACAATCGATCAGCCACCATATTTGCCATCAATCCGGATTTTATTGCGCAATGGTATGTATTGCAAATATATTCTATATATGTAATTATATAATTATATTATGCTCCCATGAACGTTGCCGTTGATAAGTCATCCACTAACTCCAGATGGATTGCTTTTACCCAAAATCAAACGAAGTCTGCCATGTAGCTCTTCTGCGCCGCTGCCTGTATTTTCAGAATTAAGTTATATAATAAAACTTATCATCATCATCATCCAAACAGTTGGCAGTTAAAGTATCTACCCTTCTAGCAAACCAGACATACCTTGCACTTCTATTATTACACGCTACTTAATACTGTTCACACACATTTTTCAAAACTTGAACAGCGACTCTGCACTAACGATAGACCTTGGCATATTATTGTAAAATAGGGATTCAATTTTTCCAAAAAGACAGAATCCCTGGCCACCGATGTTTTATAGTTAGGAATTCTTGGATCTTTACTTCTTCTTGTAAAATGGCTATGGATGTCACAACCTCTAACCACTCTTAATCTTTAATGATGAAGCAAGTATCCATTTAGTACTTTATAGATAAATATAATCGTTTTGATAATTATTCGCTGTTTGACAGACATGCAGACGTACGTTTAACAGACGTGATTGTGACGTATGATTTTAGTTTTTTGAATCTTTCGGAGATCATTTGTGTTGTTGCTTTTATTTCCGGTTGCTATATATTGTGTAGTTTTTTCTATCATTCGTCTTTTGAGGGGCAGAGGAACGAATGGCCTGATATTGCGGTAGATGTGTAGCAGAAAATTACCATTTTTGTTCCGGGTATGTGAAACTCTTTCAGTGTTAGTGTTGTGTTTGCAAGTGAATTTTTTAAATAATGCAGTGTTTCAGTTAGTGTTGGGTAAAAAAGCACAATTAAGTGTGCTGTGCGTGCACGCACGCACATCTCAGTGTGCGATGCACATTTCGCACTGTGCGCGCTCTCCGCACTGTGCGCGCACTCCGCACTGTGCGCGCACTCCGCACTGTGCGCGCCCTTCGCACTATGCGCGCATAGTATGATGCAAATTTACTAAAAGTTCTTTGAGATACTTTTTGTAAGCAACAGTTTTTCTTGGTTCACTAAATGTGACATTATTATTATTCTCAGCTTGTATATTCTGGCAATATGATTGATTATTTGTTTCATTTTCCATCTTCTTTGATTTCATGCTACGTTTTCTTTTCTTTGCATTATTTAGCTCAGTTGCATGAATGTCTTTACATTTCATCTTATTATTTCTTTCTCCGCTATCTAGCAGTTTTATAACCTTTGTTTTTGGTTTCTCGATCTAACATACTTATGCTACTAACATCATTGACGATTATCGTTTGTTTATAATTTTCGTTTATATTCTGATTATGTATATGTTCTTCATGATCTTCATTAGTTAACTCTTTATTTTTTTTAAATTTTTATTTCTGAGTCGTTAATTGATCTTTTCATTCCATAAATTGTTTGATCTTTCATAGGTTCATAAGATTTAGTATCATAACAGGTTGGCTGACCGGGCAGTCCCCGGTCTTACAAAGAAAAACACATTTTTTGTCAAAATTCGTTTTTATATTCAACATAGCTCCCTTCAAGAGCGATACAACGATTATAACGACATTCCAATTTTTTGATACCATTTTGGTAGTACTCCTTCGGGTTTGCCTTAAAATAGGCCTCAGTTTCGGCGACCACCTCTTCATTGCAGCCAATTTTTTTCCCTGCGAGCATCCTTTTGAGGTCTGAGAACAAGAAAAAGTCGCTGGGGGCCAGATCTGGGGAATACGGTGGGTGGGGAAGCAATTCGAAGCCCAATTCATGAATTTTTGCCATCGTTCTCAATGACTTGTGGCACGATGCGTTGTCTTGGTGGAACAACAAAATAACAAAAGTTGCTTGACAAAAGACGCTCTGTCTCACAAACTAATTGACATACAGACGTCAAATTTTGACACAAATCATTTGAAGGTTGGTACTATATAAAAATAATATGCATTTAATACTAGCGGCGCCATCTATGTGTCAGACCGGGGACTTATCAGCCAACCTGTTAGCTAGTCCTGCTGTTCAAATTTATATAATCTTGTTCAAGTTGCACTTTATTGTTCTTTTGATCAATGTTTATATATTCTTTATCATTTTGATTGTAAATGTGATTTTTATACCGTTGATTAGTATCATTATTGTTTTGTGTTAGTGGGATTCGAGCCACTGTGTTTTTTGTATCTTCTGAGTACTGATCATTTGCTTGAGCGCAGCAATTTGCTCTTCTCGGATCACGTTGCTCTAAAATATTTGTGCTAGTTTATTTCCTATTTTGGATACTGTACCCGGTTGCTTCGCTAGGATGTCTATTTTAAACATTTCCTACATTTTTCTTTCTTCAGTTACTGTTCTGTGGATCCTGAGGTCTCTAGTTATTATTGCTTTGCTGAGGTTGAGACCTCCAGCTGTTGGTATTTGATCGATGCTCATACTTAATCGGATTATTTGCCTGAAGTTGGAATGAGCTATTATATCGGGTTTCCTGACTACTTTGTTTGTTATCAAAATTCATTTTTTTGCGAATTTTTATTTATATTGTCAATATTGACAATTGCCTTGATTGCAGCGTCTAAGGTAGGAATCATACCTGACAGAACTATTGCCCGATGGATCTCGTTTTTTAAAACTTTTCCAAAACCTTTCATTGCTATTGTTGGATTTTGATTTTGATAATAGGCAGAACACACCCGCAAGTTAGGCAATGAAGTAATAACGCCCAAGCATAGGCAACACGCATTACATGTATTATCCCTTTAGACAGAAATCCCATTTAAACCAGATCAAACAGAATCTAGTTGGAATAGTGCCATCGCAACAAGAATTTAACAAGAAAGTGTACGTATCGCTAACGGAGCACGTAGGCTCCTGATAAGAACACCCCAGAAATTATCAATAAATCGAGTTAGAATTCCAGTGTAATTAAATAGTTCTTCCTCAATATTATTTGTGAGCATTGCTCTTTTTGGGAAATTTGATTCTCATCAAGATCCCTGTGGTAAAATCCGTTGTTAGATAGGCCGAAGTATACATCGGGGTGCCAGCCTTTGTCAAGGCTTTTGCTCGGGAGGACTTTTCCCCTTTCTTAAATACAGTCCACGAGACGGAGTAGGCCGTAGAAACTTACAGCTATCCTATTAATTTTTTCGCTAGCCAGCTCTGGGGTGCCATTTTCGTTTGAGTAAGCTTGCTCTAGCTCTTCTGCAAATCCTGATTTTTTTCACCAAAATACTTCAGTGTGGTTTTTTGCTTCATGGAATAGATGACTATTGTAATGTCTTCGGGTGATTCAGTTTTCTTAAAATGTTCATTGATTCTTTTCAAAATGTCGTCAACACTGTGCACCAAATTTCCTACAATCTTTCTTCCTTGTCTTTTTAGTTTGGTTTGAACTAGTGATGTGCTGTATGGAGCGCACCCACGACTCCGATCCGACTCCGACTATTGTTAGTTCGATTCCGACTCCGGCAAAATGGAACCACTAGATCCGCCCGGAGTCGGAGTTGTTCGGAGTCGTCCGTAGTCGACCGGAGTCGTCCGGAGTCAACGACTCCGAACGACTCCGAACGACTCCGAACGACTCCGAACGACTCCGACTCCGAATGACTCCGGACGACTCCGGACGACTCCGAACGACTCCGAACGACTCCGAACGACTCCGAACGACTCCGGACGACTCCGACTCCGGGTGACTCCGGACGACTCCGACGACTCCGAACGACTCCGAACGACTCCGAACGACTCTGAGCGACTCCGGATGACTCCGACTCCGGGCGACTCCGGACGACTCCGAACGACTCCGGCGACTCCGAACGACTCCGAACGACTCCGAACGACTCCGGATGACTCCGACTCTGAGCGACTCCGGGCGACTCCGGGCGACTCCGGGCGACTCCGTACGGCTCCGGACGATTCCGAACGACTCCGGATATTGCAGCGCGGACCTACCTTCCGGATTCGATTCCGAATTTATCGGAGTCGGATCGGAGTCGACTCCGGAATTTTGCCAACTTTACCCATCACCACTTTGAACAGCTTGCACTATTATGCGATGATGTTGTTCATCGACTGCTTCCTTTAGCATTTCTAACCCAACTAGCATTGCCTTAGCTTCGTCATCTCTACCGCTTAATGTCGGTATGGCACTGGTTGCCATTTGTATAATATCCAAAGAGTTCATTTTGCTATTAGTTTTCCTGACGTTCTAAAATTCGAATTTTCAACGATATTTAATTTTCTAGATTTATTATTCAGTCTTCTAATCTTTTTAAAACAATTTCTTGTCATTAATATTGTTTCCCTATTTGATGTATAATCTGTATTGCAGTCATATGGCAATCAAGTTGTTTGAAAGAGTCATATCTCGAATTAATCTAAACTTTTGCCTGTTACGCAATCCATCTAGTTGGATTATTTACAACAATTTGTCAGAAAAAGACATGTTAACTAATTATTTCATTGTTGGCAAGAGATAATTTGATTCTAATTGTTGATAATTCTCGTTTCTTTTATGTTCATTTTGCAATTTTGCATATTCAATGCAAATATTTAATGCAAATTTTAAAGTCTGACTTGCTTTTTTAAGTCGTTTGAGGTTGTGTTTACAGTACCTTCTTGAAATACATAACATGTATTTGTTTTGGTTGCTGCTGACGATGCTGCTCGCTGAACATGTTTCGGCGCTTGGTGTATACTCGGTGCTTGATGTAAGCTCGGAGCTTGGAGTGTTTTCTTACGATGTCATCAGTCGATGTCGCTTGGGGTTACTTCTGTCTATTCTCGCCTGCCAATCTAGATTGGGCAGTAAGCTCGCCTTGGTATTTTGTCTTCCACGTTGGGAATTATTTTTCCATAAAATCACGCTGGTCACCTCTCGTGGTCCGTGGTTTTTCCATCCACTCTATTGTCTTTTATTTTAGAATCGTATCACTTGCAATAAGAAATGTTTTCATTGTCAAAACGGAAACTAATTAGTCAGCTGTAATTTGTTCATTGCATCTTGTTTTGCTTGTATTGTCACTATTCTGAAAAGTACTTTTACGAGTTTTTGGATGAGTATGATTGAAAGCAATATTAGCACAATGTTCAGTTTTATTTCTTGGCTTTCGTGTTGCTCTGAGTGAACATTTAGGGTCTGGATAATTGTAAGGTCATTATCACCCTTTACATTTGCTTTTGGATTTGAAGCGTCGTTACCCATTTTTCTTTAACTTGGTTGCACTTTGTATCTGTTTTGCTAAGTTTACGTTATGATGAGTCATTTAGAATTGAAACTCAAGGTCTAGGAATTGATTATTTAAGCATTGATCACTTTTGCATTTTTAAATAGATTTTCACAACAATGTGTATTTTCAATTAACTGACACTGTTTTTAAGATTTTTGGTGCATGTGGTAAGTTCTCATAACAAGAGTCTTACACAGCACTGCACTTGAACTTTTTCACTCCACTTTAATGTTCTTGTAGCTTTGTTCTTGCTACGCTGTCACGGTCGCCATGTGGTAGGTTCGGCGCGCACTTTGCTTACCAGAACCGTGTGCGGTAAGTCGATGCGCGGAATGTGGAGGAAGAGTGCAGAACGAGGCGAGGTATCGAGGGGAGAACGTACCGTAGTTGGTTAAATTGCGAATGAATCGTATCATTCGTTTACTTCGTTAGGAAGATGGTCAAGTTACACTTATGCAACGGACGGGTGGAACTACGGAACTTTACTTGCGCGATGGATCGGATTCCAGGCAGCGTTAAACGCTGCGCGAGTATTTACCGATTAAGGTGCAAACTTGCAACTTCCGTAGAAGGGCTATTGCTGATCGGTCAACCGACTGAACTTACCTGCGCTTCAGCCCGTGCCTTCCGCCGCCAGCTGATTGGATGTTGTGGTGTATGCGTTGATTCTTATATGTGCATTGTGTGCTTATATGTGCTAACACTAATCTAATATTGGGGCCCTTCACGATTCTAGTCAGTTTTTTGTATGGAGTTTGACAGTTGGAGGCTGAAATCATGTAAACAATCCATACAAAACCACACAAAAAACTAGCCTGTAATTTTCAGTCTAGATTATTCTAGCCTCATAGCTAGAATTAGATTCGAGTACCTGCTCGAACAATAGCAAAAGAAGGTGGTGTTTACATTTATTCCAAAGTGCTCTCAAGAGATCTGGTGATGGAATCCAGAATCAAAGTGTATGTAGTCCAGGTAGTCTCATAGCATGTTTTTATAACCAAATTTGTATATCATTTTTGACAGGATGGATGAAAACTTTTGTTCAAACAAGCTTTCTGGAGGCTTGACGAATACACAAAACACTCTTAAAATCTTCATTCAGAAACAGAAGCGATAAAAATCAGCCTTCTAAATTCATACACCTTGGGATAAGCCCACCTGTATATTGTACCCACTTAGATAGCTGACAGGCTGAAATTTCAGCCTACGAACTAAAAACGGAAAGGGCCAAATTTTTTTATTTGAACATGTTTGATGCTTCAACGACCTTCTAAGCATCATGTAGGACAGTGTATAGTGGCTATAATTTTTTTTTTTTAATGTGCCGAAATCGGTCTCGTGTTTTCGGGTCTCGACACACGCACACACGCACAGCACGGGGAAAGTGACCACACTACAGTATCGGACAGAATGATAGGACCCTAGTTTTTTCAACGCAGCATGCACCCGTTGGGACAGATTTATGTGTGGTTTATATGTGTTTGAGTGTGTGTGTGTGTGTGTGTGTGTGTGTGTGTGTGTGTGTGTGTGTGTGTGTGTGTGTGTGTGTGTGTGTGTGTGTGTGTGTGTGTGTGTGTGTGTGTGTGTGTGTGTGTGTGTGTGTGTGTGTGTGTGTGTGTGTGTGTGTGTGTGTGTGTGTGTGTGTGTGTGTGTGTGTGTGTATGTGTGTGTGTGTGTGTGTGTGTGTGTGTGTGTGTGTGTGTGTGTGTGTGTATTGGTGTGTTTGTTTGTTTCACAAGTATGTCGTTGCGGATAGATTTGTTAGTAGTTTTTTTTGTGTTTTGGGTTAGGTTTTTGTTGTAATTTGCAGGACCACCGCCCTCGCGAGCAGTAATCCCTACTCAAAAATGCAATAAGCTCAGTTCTTGATCGCCCACGATGACATTAATCATGCGTTGACGCATCGACATCACCAGATTCTGGATCGTTTCAGGTGGAATTTTGCTCCACACCTCTTGCATGTGATCGAAGAGATGATCCAGATCTTCCGGTATGTTTTTACCCAGCCTCTTCTTGAATATTGCCCAGAGGTTCTCAATGGGATTGAGATCCGGGCTAAGGGCAGGCCACTTCATTGTTTTGACATTGTTGTCAGCAAGCCAAGTTTGGACAGTCCCGGAAGTATGCTTAGAATCGTTGTCTTGCATAAACATCCAAGACCGAGGAAGGTTTTTTCTAGCGTGTGATAGTAAATGAATTATCAAGAATATCTCGATACCCAAACCGATTTCAATTACCGTGGATTCGAACCAACGGACCCATCCCATAGTAGGAGAAGCATCCCCACACCATGAGACTACCACCGCCATGCTTGAACGATTTGAAGCAGTACTTTGGATCAAGAGCACAATTAACAGGGCGCCGAACCAACCTGCGTCCGTCCGAACCCTGTCGATTGAGTTTCGACTCGTCTGACCACAAAACCCTGCGCCAATCCTCTTCATTGAAGAACATGTGCTCAATTGCGAATAACACCCGTGCGTTTTTATGGGCAGGTGTTAAATTGGGCACTTTGCATGGCACTCGCGCGAGTAGCCCGGCACTGACCAATCTTCGCTGAACTGTTATCGGCGTCACCGCCAATTTCAGTCTGCCTCGGATCTCTGGCGCCGAGCTAAACGGATGTTTCTTCGATATGTTAACAATCTTACGGTTTTCCTCCGCCGTGGTTTTCCGAGGACGTCCGGGTGACTTGCGCGTTTCGGTTGTTCGAAGCGCGTTTGCCACAAAAGTGCACGATCGTTCCATCACGAACTCGATCGTTCTGCGCTTAATGCCAGCAGCCGCCATTCGCTTAATGATATGGCGCTGATAATCGGTACAATGTTTACCTCAACCCATTGTAATAAAAATTGCTTGCTTAGACCGTCAAGAACACACTGGTTAAAAACTTGGACACGACTGATTATTATTATTATTATTTATTTATTAATCTTCAACGGGCCCTATGGCCTAATTAAGATGTAACAGTTCATTAAAAAAAAAACATAACAAAACATGATTTGCAGCGCAATTCACTGCGGCCATGGCAAAAGCCGGAGACGTTCCTTGAAGCACTGAGTTGAGCTGTCGAAGTCGAAGCAATCCGAGACAGTGTTGAAGACAGCCGACATGCGGAACATAGGGTCAGACCGACCAGCGCTGGAATGGGGTTGAGCGAGCCGTAGAGTTTATCTAGACCTAAGTGTTCGGGATGGTGCATAGATATCGACTCGATGCAGCAAAGGCGATGAGTCGATAGAGCCATTTAGCAATCCAGCGATGAAAGAACACTGTGCATTGCGTCTTCTAACCGAAAGAGGTTCAAGGCCTAGAAGACGGCACCGCGCAGCATACGGAGGAAGATTATTGCGATCCTGCCAGGGAAGTAGGCGTAGGGCATATCTCGTGAGCTTACGTTGAATCGCCTCAAGTCGAGCAATTGAAGAAGCGGTAGTTGGGCTCCAGACTACGCACGAATATTCCAGAACCGAACGAACGATACAGTTGTAGACAGCTTTGATGCACATGGGGTTGCGGAATTCATTAGTTGTCCGGATAACCACGCCAAGTAATTGTTTTCCTCTGGCTACAACGTCATCGATATGCTGTTTAAAGTTCAAACTAGAGTCAAGCAGAACGCCCAGGTCTTTGGCATGATTCTGTCGATTAACTGCAGTGCCGTCCATGAAGTAGGTCCCAGTCACTGGGCTCCTGCATCGACTAAAAGACACACAGTAGCATTTCTCGATGCAGATAGTCAGTCCATTACGCTTGCACCACGAACAGAAAATTTCGATGCAGTCTTGCAGGAATGTACAATCACCTGTGTTGTGAATAGGCGCAAAAATTTTTGCATCGTCGGCAAACAGACTGATACTGTCAGGAGGTAGAGCGAGGGTAACATCGTTGATGAACAATATGAAGAGAAGCGGGCCAATATTGCTTCCTTGTGGCACACCCGAGCTGCTGACTATTTCTTTGGACATGTGCTTATCAATTTTCACGATGTATGTGCGATTAATTAGGTAAGACTTAAGCCACTGTACGAGCGAGCTGGGAACTCCTAGTTTATCGAGTTTAGCGAGAAGAATTACGTGCGGAAGAGAGTCGAATGCTGCTTTTAGATCTGTATAAATTGCATCGACTTGAGCTCCGGCATCAATTTGACTAGTGCAATAGGTTACAAATTCAACCAGGTTCGTGGTAGTCGACTTTTTTGGCACGAATCCATGTTGATACGGGCTTAGGTAGCTGCGGCATGCATGTAGCAGATTTTTGTATATCACTAGTTCGAACACCTTGGCAATGGCACACAAAGATGTAATACCCCGGTAGTTGATGGCATCTGTCCTGTCGCCCTTTTTGTAAATAGGAACCATCCAAGATTTCCTCCATGTTTTGGGAAAGTAGCGATTGGCTAGCGATGCATTGAATAATTTTGCAAGGATAGGTGCTACTGTCGTTTGACAGCGTTTCAGCACGGTAGAAGGAATTCCGTCGGGTCCAGGAGCGAAGGAAGGCTTTAGTTGCGCTAGGGCAGATAAAACGATCTCACTGTCGATGAAAGGAGTGCTCATGTTAATTGCTCCAGCCGGAGTGTTGACGAGAGCAGCATCAATGGTATCGGTATCATTCATGGCCGGTGAAAAGCAATCTGCGAAGCGATCCGCGAAGAGATTGCACATTTCATTAGTGTTGGCACTTGTTGCTCCTTTGTACGTAATGGATTTCGGTGTATGCGTGGATTTTGTTTTGCTGTTGTAGAAGCGCCAAAACGAGTCAGGCCACCTGCAAAGGTTACGTTGAATTTTACTCAAATATCTGCGATATCGAAATCTGTTATAGCTGCAGTATAAAGAGTGCGTGTCAAAGTAGATCGAGCGAGATCTTTGGCAGCGGCGCGTTTGGTAGTGACGATAAGCAGCTCTTTTTACACGTTTGAGTCGTTTGAGTGTGCGGTCCGCCCAGGGGAGGGTTAGGTTTAGGACGCTGAACTGGGACGCATACAACAAAGGCTTGCAGCATGAAGGACGAGAATGAACATACTGCTTCGTCAAGTGAAATAAAATTGGAACAATGAAAGCTATTGTTAAACATTGATATCATGTCGTTCAGTTTCACATAGTCAGCTTTAGCAAAGTTATAACGATAAAATGCGGTTGTCGTCGAGTTTTGTCGAGTCGTCGAATTGCGTCGGGTCGACGAGTTAATACGTATATTGAAGTCAAACGCCGGATGGTAGGAGTCAACAGGTACAAGCGGAACAACACTTGGAAAGACAGGCGAACACAATTTAGCTGCAGCATTGTTAGCGTAGAGCAGGTCAAGCATGCGTCCGTGCGAATTATTGATGTGATTAAGTTGCACTAATCCGTTAAATTTAAATCCATCCACAAAGGTGTTGTTGGCCAGTGAGCGTGCAATTGGTTCATAGTGCGTGATTGATGAGTATGCTGGCGAGGACGAAGGATCAGCTGTGGACCAGCTTATGCTAGGCTGATTGAAATCGCCAATAACAAACAGCAGATCCGAAGGCTTCAGTGTGAGAGTGAAGCTGCTGATACAATCATGTAGAGAGCGAAGAGTCGATATCTCGGAGCTAAGCTGCGGTGGAATGTATACTACCATGACGTACAGATGTGCGTTATTGCAGGCGACGCGCACACAAATATACTCGAGAGAACGATCACGGGAAGGTAATTCTATCGACTCGTATGCGTTAGAAACGGCTAGCAAAACACCACCACCGCGAGAGCTAGAGCCGCTGAGAGAGCGATCACAGCGGTAAACAGAGAAGTTGTTGTTGAAGAGAAGAGCAGATGGAATGTTGTCAACAAGCCAAGTTTCCGTGAGGGCGATGAGATCGAAGTCAGCCTCCGATACAGCTAAGTGAAATTCTTTTGTTTTAGTACGCAAACCTCTAACGTTTCGATAATAGCAGCTTAAATACTCAGCGGTAGCGTTGTCATTGTGGCGGTTGGATAAAGCGGGTATACGGTAAGTCAATTGAGCTGCGTTGTCAGAGCATGAGGCTTGAGGTGTTTGTTGCGTGCAATGAGCGGAACTTCGTCTAGTTGAGAAAAAAGCGATCGATTGTAGACTGGTGTAGGTGCGGAGATGAAGCACGGTGGTTTTGGGGCGGTCCAGAAACAAGTGTTGAGTTGGATGCTTCCAAGGTATCATTCACCGGGGGGTGACACTGTTGTGATGATGTTGTTTCAGGACCAGGTGGAGTAGACGTGCGTGCGGCTAAACGGTGAGTCGTTGTTGGTGTGCGTGTGGTGTAGCGGTGATCAGTACTAGTAGCTGGTGTGCGTGTTGTAAAGCGGTTTCGGGTGGCTATAGGAGATGAGGTTTGGTGGTCGTGTTGACGGGATTGAAAAAACTCACGTACACCGATACCGACGCGCCAGGTGGATGGTGTGAGTGCCGCATCTCGAAGGATAGCCGGGACCCTCACTTTGAATGAAAGCCAATTCATGCTGTCCACACTAACCCCTCTTCTCAGCAGGCAATACGCTATAACGTCATCGGTGGCTAAGCGACGCTTAGCTTAGTTTAGAAGAACACTTATGCAACCCAACACTGATTGAAGAAATAGTTAATCGCCTACCAGGGCATATGCAAATAGACTGGGCGATAGCTTGTGAGGAATATGTGGAGGGAACAAAACGAAAAGTGACGTTACTCGAATTTAATCATTTCATGAAAAAAATAGTGAATGCAGTGGGAAGGTTGACGCACTACAATGGACACAACGAGCGTAAGCAGGAAAGCAAACAGAGAGATAGGAATTACTCGCACGTTCATAGAGAAGGCAACCATGAAGACCAAATGTGTTACGCGTGCAAGTTGAGAAATCACGAAATACGAGACTGTAGGAAATTTGTGAGGTACAGTACAAGTGAAAAGTGGAATGTTATACCAGCAGCTAAATCGTGCATTAGGTGTTTGCGATCGCACGGGCGAAGGCCATGCAATAATCCTGTAGTTTGTCTCGTTGAAAATTGCACAAGGCAACATCACCCATTACTCCATCAATCGTCGGAAAATCAGAATGTCGAATGTGTAAAACCTAGTGTCGCTCCGTGTAATCACAGTGCGCACATAGAAAAAAAGGAAAAATGTTTATTTCGTATAATGCCAGTCACATTGTATCGCGGGAATAACCAAATTGACACATACGCCTTTGTTCACGAAGGATCCTCCCTAACCATGATCGAAATGTCTTTATCTAAAGAATTGGGTGTCCATGGGGAAAAGGATCCACTGCAGCTTGTGTGGACAGGAAAAATTTCAAGAATCGAAGAAGACTCGGAGTGAGTTAACCTAAAAATATCTAAGATTGCAGCAACTAGAAAAGAAATTACTACGAAACAGTGATTTGAAGGAAAATGTTGACAACCAAATCCAACAGTACGTAGCAAAAGGTTACGCCCATGCAGCCAACGAAGAGGAGCTGATAACTGTCGATCCTAAAACCTAGTATTTGCCAATTGGGGTAGTTATTAATCCCAAAAAGCCAGGTAAGGTGCGAATAATATGGGACGCATCAGCTACAGTGCAGGGAGTATCACTTAATAGCACACTTTTAAAAGGTCCAGAGGAATTAATAACCACAATACTTCCCTCTATTTACTTTAGATTCAGGCAGTTTCCGTATGCAGTTAGTGGCGATATACGCGAAATGTTCCATCAGGTGAGGATAAGGAAAGAAGATAGAAATGCCCAGCGCTTTTTGTGGAGAACCGATTCTTCGTCAAATCCCACGATTAACATTATGGATGTGGCAACTTTTGGATCTACTTGTTCGCCAGCATCTGCAAGATACGTGAAGGATTTAAACGCGGCAACGTTCAAGGATCAGTATCCAAGGGCTTATGATGCGATCATAAACGAACATTTTGTCGACGATTTTGTTGCAAGTTTTGAGTCTATCGGTGAAGCAAACACGATCGCTAAGCAAGTCAAGGACATCCATTCTAATGCAGGATTTTGTATGAGGAACTGGATATCTAACCGACCAGAAATAGTGAAAGAGTTAGGAGAACTAGACAATACTAACGAAAAAACCATTGGTCTCCCAAATGAGGAGTACTCAGAACGTATGCTTGGCATGTTATGGACGCCAACCAACGATTCTTTAGCTTACTCAACAGCATTTAGCGCTGAAGCAAAACATTTATTTGATACAATCAATAGACCCACTAAGAGACAGGTACTCAAATGTTTAATGAGTTTATTCGATCCTTTAGGTTTGATTAGTAACTTTACTATTCACGGCAAGATACTAATGCAAAATGCTTGGCGTAAAAGATTAGGATGGGATGAACCAATAGACGAAGACCTTTACGTAGAATGGAAGAGATGGATTGAAAACCTAAAAATTCTATTTACACTAAAAATTTCACGATGTTATCTTGCGGGAGTTACTAGTAAAACTTATAATACCTTGCAAATGCATATTTTGGGAGATGCAAGCGAACAGGCTTATTTTACAGCAGTTTATTTTTGTATTGTTAGACCTAACGGAAGTATAGAATGTTCCTTAGTGTCCCCAAAGTCTAAGGTAGCACCATTGAAAACTATATCCATTCCTAGATTAGAATTATGTGGAGCTGTGCTTGGTACAAGGTTAGCTGCTTTCATACAAGCACAGCACAACATAAACATTTCCAAAAGATACTTCTGGTGTGATTCAAAAACCGTTTTAGGTTGGATCATAGGTGATCCCAAAAGGTACGAGTCATTTGTAGCTTGCCGCATAGGTGAGATTCTTAGCGCTACAAATGTAAGAGAATGGAATTATGTCCCATCAAAACTAAATGTAGCCGACGATGGTACCAAGTGGAGTAGACAGTCTGCATTAGATTATAACAATAGATGGTTCCAGGGACCAACGTTCCTATTTGAGACAGAAGACAAATGGCCTCAACAAGAAAACATACAAGAAATCACAGAGGGATTAAAAGCCAAGTACTGTTTGAACGTACATACATCACCGGAGACAGAACTTAATATCAAATTTGAAAATTTTGACGATTTTAAATGTCTGCTTCTGGCAACAGCACAAATGGTAAAATCGTCTAAGAACTCTTCAGGTGGAACTATTGAAGAGTCAATGGACTTTAGTAAGGAAGAACTTATTGAAGCAGAAAATTATATATGGAAATTAGTTCAACACGAAACTTTTCCAACCGAAATCGATAGCATAAGAAAACATAGAGGAATCGCAGGTAATCTGCGAGACTTAAGCCCATTTCTAGACGAGATAGGAGTTTTGAGATCAGAAGGTTGAATCGCCCTAGCTAAATGCATTCCATACGATATGAAATATCCAATTATATTACCAAGAAATCATAGAGCTACTAAGCTTCTTATCAAACATTTTCATGAAGATATGCACCATGCTAACGGAGAAACGGTAGTAAATGAAATTCGCCAAAAATACAGCATCCCACGATTAAGGGCGACATTACGCAGCATTACGAAAGATTGTCAATTTTGTAAAATCCGCAAGGCAACCCCATGTATACCACGGATGGGACCATTACCACCTGCTCGTTTGGCAGTGGGATTTCGTCCTTTTACCCATGTAGGGCTCGATTATTTTGGTCCTATGACTGTGAAGGTCGGTAGAAGTGCAGTCAAACGTTGGGTGGCCTTATTCACATGCCTAACCATTCGCGCAGTGCATTTGGAAGTTGCTCACAACTTGACAACCGAGAGTTGCATAGCATGTGTGCGACGATTTATATGTCGTCGTGGAGCACCTTCCGTGATATACAGCGACAACGGAACCAATTTTAAGGGTGCAAAGGCCATACTAGAACAGCAACTTGCTCCGATAAATAGGGAATTGAGCATTAGCTTCACAAACACCGATACACAGTGGAATTGCATACCCCCTGCTACACCGCACATGGGCGGCGCATGGGAGAGGATGGTGCGATCGGTAAAGGAAGCTATGCGTAGTATTGCTTGCGCAGAAATGAAAAATTTGAACGATGAAGGCTTGCTTACCCTAGTAGGAGAGGCTGAAAAAATAGTAAATTCTAGACCCCTTACCTATCTACCATTGGATTCAGAAGAAAGTGAAGCATTGACCCCAAACCATTTTTTACTTGGTAGTTCAAGTGGTTCTAAAACACTACTAGATCACGACTGTACCTATCCTGTCAGGATTAAAGGAAGCTGGGAGCTAATTCAAACACAAACAAATCAATTTTGGCGTCGATGGGTTATTGAATATTTGCCTGTAATAACACGCAGGACTAAATGGTTTAACGAAACAAAACCCATTGAATTAGGAAACATAGTACTTATTGTTGATGAGAAGAGAAGAAATAAATGGCTTCGCGGGAAAGTCATTGAAATTTGGAAGGGTTGGGATGGAAGAATTCGTCAAGCTGTAGTGGAAACGTCTCGACGTGTTTTTAAACCTAGCGCTAAAATAAAATAAAGTTAAAGGTTCTACAAAAGTCCTAAAGTCGTTTACCGGGAGCCGCAACATGCCTTAAAGACCTTTTCTGTAGCTTAGTCCGCCCTATTTTAGAATACGCTAGCGTTGTGTGGTGCCCAGTCAGCTCGGTATGGATTGAAAGGGTTGAAAGCGTTCAACGCAGATTCACCCGTATTGCCATTAGGCGTCTTTTAGGGCAATCGGGTGCTTTTCTTCCCCCTTATGAAGTCCGGTGTAGTATGCTTGGTTTGATGACCCTGCACGATCGTCGCTCTGCTTCTCAAGCTTTACTTATCAGCGGTTTGCTTCGGAACGAGATTAATTGTCCTTCACTACTTAACAGATTACCGCTGTACGCGCCTGCTCACTTTCTTCGACGCCGCGATTTCCTTCAAATCCCGTCGAGAAGAACGCTTTATGGCACCAATGATCCGTTTTTTCGATCCCTCCATCGCTTCAACAGTGCCTCTGGTGTGTTTGATTTTCAAATCTCCCCTCAATCCCTTCGCCCCCTTTTCCATCAGTTCTTTGACTCCCTATTTGTTTCCCCATCCTAAATCTTTCATCTTACTTGTGTCGCCTGTGTTACAAATTGCTTGCTGTCTAGTATATGTTTGTCTAGTTAGATTTAAGTATTTGTTTGTTATCATTAATTTTAAGTTTTTGTCAGTAAGTTTCCCTATATTAAGCCCTCTGAGGCAGATATTTGTATCTAAATAAATAAAATAAAATAAAATAAATACAATACCATTTTTATTGTTTTTTAATTGTTGTATTCTTTATGGTATTAAGTGATTGGCCAAACAAGCGGCTTTCTTCATCTTCATTGGCACAACAACCGTTTTCGAACAAGGCCTGCCTGCCCACTCGTGAAGTGAGCTTGGCTTTCAGTGACTTATTGTTACCATAGGAGGATAGTCAGTCCTACGTATGGGGGCACGATCTATTTGGGGCTTGAACCCATGACGGGCATGTTGTTACGTCGTTCGAGTTGACGACTGGTACAGACTGGTACGGACTGACGAATACCTGGTGGTACACCAGACCGGCTCAAACAAGCTGCCTTATCACCGAATTAAAACTAGAACTTAAACTAACAGCAAGAGCAGGTTAAACGCAGTGTACAATGACAAGACGGATCAACAGAATCTTGTAGGTTAGTGCCAGTCAAATAACATGTAACGCTGATTAAATTTACAGGCCATCGCAGTCATTGGTTCGTTCTCGATGTATGCACGTCTTGTAAAGTCAGTTCTTATTAGTTTGTAGTTACGGAACAATCTAGGAGGGACATTTATGTTGATTCTAGCCAGTAGTTCTGGCGAATCATTCTTGCAAGTGTGTCCAGACCAAACAACAAAAAAAACGAGTATGATACGATGGACGAGGGGTTACATTACGCCACGGAGTGAAGTGTAGGACAATGCGAGTTACTCTTTTTTGGACAGCTTCTATCCTATTGGACCAAACACTAGAGAACGGACACTAAACTGTAGAATTAAACTCAAGGATAGAACGAACATAGGAATATACAGAGTTAACAGGCAGTGTGGGTCATTGAGCTCTCTCGAATGTCGACGAATAAATCCTAGCATTTTGTTAGCTTTGTCTAAAATATCACAGTAATGTTGTCGGAAATCTAGATTACGATCCAGGGTGACATCTAAATCCCTGACCGTATTGCACCGCGGTAGTTGTGTCCCTGATATGCTATAGTTATATCTTATCGGACTAGCTATTCTAAAGAACGACATTGACGTACACTTATCAACAGAAATTAGCAGGTCGTTATTGATACACCAGTCAGAGAAAACATCAATCGATCTTTCCAGAGAAAGAGAGTCGGAAGTGTTCCGTACGACACGAAACAGCCTAACATCATCCGCATAAAGCAGAAAATCTGCTTCCGTAATGGCCAGTGTGACGTCGTTAATAAAAAGCGAGAACAGTAGTGGTCCCAAGTTGCTGCCCTGAGGAACGCCAGATGAACTCTCGACAACGTTAGAGGAGACACCTTCGATTTGTACGTAGTAGCTACGTTCAGATATATAGGACCTGAACCAATTCAACAGCGGATTATAGAGACCGATCCGGGCGAGCTTAGCCAACAGCAAGCGATGGTTCACACGATCAAACGCAGCCTTAAGATCAGTGCATACTGCATCCATCTGAGCTCCGGAAGTAAAGACTGCCTGGCAATTGCAGACGAATTCCACCAGGTTTGTGGTAACACTGCATCGAGGAAAGAAACCATGCTGGTGTTTAGAAATATAAGAACGACAGTGATATAATAGCGAGTTTTGTACGACGATCTCAAACACCTTGGCACAAGAAGGCAAGGTGGTTATACCGCGGTAGTTCTCAGCAGAGTTTTTATCCCCTTGTGTACACCGGAAACATCACAGAGGATTTCCAAGCCGTGGGTACTGTACTTTGTGCAAAAGAGAATTGGTAGATTTGAGACAGAGGCTCTGCTAAAAATTCGCGGCATTTGGCAAGGATTGCCGTAGGAATACCATCGGGTCCAGGGTTGTATGAGGTTTTGACCTGCTGCAGAGCACGTAGTACAGTATCTACCGAGATAATAATATCACGTACATCAATGTCAACAACATCACGGGGCACATTATTTAAAGCTGCTTCTAATGATAAGCTTGCATCATCTGTAGTAAAGCAGTCCTTGAAACGATGAGCAAATAGGTTGCACATGCCTTCCTTACTGCTTGTGGAGACGTTGTTATATGTGAGAACATCGGGGAGCGAGCTGTTACCGCGTTTTGATTCAACATACCTCCAGAATCGTGTTGGGTGTCTGATGAGCGAGAATTTCACTCGAATGAGATAACGAGTATGAAGTTGTCTGTTATAGCTTCTATATACATTATGGGCAGCAATGAACCTTAATTTGGAGTGTTATGTACCATTTGTACTGTAAAAGCGAAAGCATGACGCTTGGTTTTGCTTTAGACGGCGTAAACGTGCATCAGACCATGGTGGACTGCGACGCGGTGGCATTATAGGACAGCAATCAGATATAAGCGCCAGTAGTGTTGTGTTAAATAGTTCCAATGCTGAGTTAACATCCGGATTACTTTCCAGGAAAGACCAGTCAGTAGATTGCAGCAGTTCAGCTAGACGGATAAAGTTAGTTCACCTGTAGTTACGTGTGCCGGACTCACGACTTGGTGAGGTAGAACGCCAGGAACGAGCTGTATTGCCAGCACCAGTTAAGTGTAGTCAACAGGAGGATGATGGACATGAACGGCAACCATGGGGAAAGGTGACATCACCGTTGGGGAACAATAATCTCTTGCCAAATTTAAAAATACGCTCAGTGCACTTGATGCAACGATCGATAGTATAGTGACGAGGATGAAAAAACATGATCGTATGCTGCTTTTTGGAGACTTTAATCGAGCGGATATTTCATGGATACACGACACAACACATCAGTATTTTCGTGCACAAGTTTCCCCTACATCCGTTGATGCGTTTTTCGACATTATTCTTTTTTATAACTTGCGCCAGCTCAGTGGCATTTTAAATTATTGGAATGTGCAATATGACCTAATTTTCTACTACTCTCCTCATAATACCTACGCGTCTCACGTCAGTGTTCCTTCATTAGCCGCTTCTCCTCTATTACCTGAAGATCAGCATCACCCAGCATTAGAATTGTGTACTTCTATTAATCACACATCCGTTAATCAATTGTCGTCTCATGTTAGGAGTAATACAGGGAACCTCAATCGCTCATATAATTTTAGAAAGTGTGATTTTCAAAAACTCAATAATTTGCTGTTAGGTACCGATTGGTCTCGTGTGCACTCGGCACCTTCGCTGGACGAAGCGGTCTCTATTTTCACACAGCTAGTGTCTTCAGCTTTCCACCAGTTCTTCAGCTTTCCTATTGTGCTGTTTTTTACGTGAAGCCCCTTCTTTTCCTCCCTGGACCAATTCAATCCTTAGATCCATGAAACGTGATAAGCAGCGCTACTTACGCGACTATCGGGAATACCGTAATCCATACACTAAACGACTGTTCAAATATGCAGCAACGGCGTATCGCATTTATAATCGGGCCCGTAATAAGTCCTACATAGCTTTCTTGCAATACCGATTTACTTTTCACCCAACACAGTTCTGGAGCTATATATATTCCCTTCGTAACAATCATCGTCTGCCCAGTACCATGTCTTATGGTTCGTCAACAGCATGTTCCGAACAAGAGATATGTGCACTTTTCGCCGATCACTTCTCCAACGCCTACTCTGATTACATTAATGATGAGGAATTGTTAGAGGGTGGACTTTCTACTACACCTCGCGATGTTTTGTGTTCCCGTTCCCTAAATTGTACCGTCGAAAATGTTGGTACAGCTATATTGTCCTTAAAACCTTCTTATTCTCCTGGCCCAGATGGTATACCTGCAATCATCCTTAAAAAGTGCACCAACGCTATTGCTCCCATAATGACATTCATTTTCAATCTCTCCTTTCAACATAAATGTTTCCCTGCTCTATTCTCAGGTTTGCTCCGTCCTATTTAAAAAAAAAGGCAGTAAATCTGAAGTAAGCAACTATCGTGGTATTTCCCTACTTCCCGCTAGTGGCAAGGTATTGGAAATCATCGTTCATTCTGAGCTTTTGTTTTTACCGAAGCAGTATATAACGTTTAATCAGCATGGATTTATGCCAAAACGTTCCACTACCTCTAGCCTTATGTCGTTCATATCCAAATTGTTCCAGTACTTGGATACAGGTTACCAAGTTGATACAGTGTATACTGATATTAAATCTGCTTTTGATAGAGTATCTCATAAACTATTGTTGATGAAGCTCTCTAAATTAGGCTTATCTACGTCTTTCGTTCACTGGATTGGGTCTTACCTCTCTAATAGAAATCTTCATGTAAGTTACGGATCGTCCTTTTCTTTACCGTTTTCCATTTCTTCTGGTGTCCCTCAAGGAAGTGTACTAAGTCCCCTCTTGTTTCTGTTATTCATAAATGACAATAGGTTTATTCTCCCATCTCCTAACCACCTTCTATATGCAGATGACATTAAAGTATTTGTTCCAGTGATGCAAGAGGATGATTGCAGCGCACTCCAATCTCTTCTTAACTCCCTCTCTTCATGGTGTGCGTCAAACTTCTTAAAGCTCTGTCCTAGTAAATGTAGCGTGATCTCTTTTTGTCGTCGTCATTCCCCTCTTATTCACGATTATGTTCTTAATAACACTGTTATCAACAGGGTGTCATGTGTTCGCGATTTAGGTGTTATGCTAGACGAAAGGCTATCATTCGATAGTCACCTTTAATTCGTCATCGGTAAAGCTTATTCAAACCTTGGCCTTATTTTTCGCATGACGTCGGGCTTCACCGATTTGAGGTGCCTTAAGGCATTGTATTGTTCCCTAGTGCACCCTGTTGTTGAGTATGCTTCTGTTGTCTTCTGTACTAACAGGGCAGGTTGGAATAACAAACTCGAAGGCGTGCAAAAGCGCTTCACTAGGTGCTTATATCGTCGCCTATTTGAAAATTCCACCACCGCATTACCGTCATACAGTGATCGTTGCATATTGTTCAATCTTGACACCCTCGAATCTAGACGAACTAAAGCCTGTGTGTCATTTATCAGCAATTTGTTACGAGGGAATATAGATGCTCCAGACTTGCTGTTGCCCGACCTCTCCGCCGCACCGACCAGCCGCGAAGGTAGCTGGTGCCTGGGTCCGCCGTGGAGACGAGCAGCAATTCGAACTAAGCCCCGCTTCACTAACACCGCCAGGAACTCCGCCCTCGAGATCCCTTTGGCAAAAGTTCGCGCCTCACAGCGACTGCCTTCCAGCTAGTTTCCCCCATGCTTTTTGGGGGGCTATGCAGATGGAAGGGGAACCTTTACCGCAGAAACTCTCAAGAGGAGAAGCTCAAGGAGTAGAGAGTGAGCGAGCAGAGATCGGATTCGACTTCGCCTTTCTGCCTACTGGTGTCCGCCGAGGATTACCACTGGAGGGGTCCAATAGCGGATCAATAAGCTTTCGAAGATTATATCGTTTCGGGAGTGAAATAATATATTGCGTTTCGTTTCTCTTGCTTAGCTCATTTTGTTTATTTTCAGTTAGGAAAGGGATGATTTTACAGCGTGTTTTTCTAGCGATGGATAACATCCTTTTCAAGGAAAAATATTCTTCCTTAGGCGAGGCAAAAATATATTAGGATCGAACGCGATCCTCTACTACCGCGCCCTGGACACCTATCTCTAACGCTAAATTATGTTTCTAATTCTGTGTAGTGCATACTAGGTTTTTATTAGGAAATTCCTGCCCTTAGTCGAAAAATGTCCTGATGAGGACGAAGGGAAAAATATTTATTCGAGGATCGAACGCGATCCTTTTTAATACTGTACCGCATTCCTGCCGCATGCACTACCTAGTACGCTCGGATACTAGGATACTAGGATCTATTCTAATTCACTTATCTGCCTATCGTACGCGCTACTACCACCATCACATACACAGCGCGTTCGCTCGCTTGTGCTCGCATCAGATAAGCCTTAGCGACATCCTTCCCCTCGTAATACAACCCGTTGGTTGGATTACCTGTATCTTCGTGAATGGCTTTCCATTATATTGATTACACCTGTTTGATTTAGCAACGCTAGTTGTTCCATTATTAAACCCTTTTCTTTTCCTGCTATGTAAGTTTAATATGTGTTCCTTCGCAGTGACATCCAGCAACGCTACCTTTACCGCTGGACGTTTGATTATACCGCTGGCGGTCTGCACTGCTACCGATCGTACTTGGTCGTCTGCAGCTCGATGCACTTCAACTATGCGCCCTTTTAGCCATTTTCCCGGAGGCGCGTTGTCGTCCGATAGTACCACGATGTCATCCACCTTCAAGGGTACCACTTTGCTCGTCCATTTGTCTCTCTTAAGAAGCGTTGGTAAATACTCCTTTTTCCATTTGTCCCAGAAGATTTTAGAGTAGTGTTGGACTAATTTGTATTGCTGACGTTCGATGCTAGAGGTAGTCAGCGCCATAGGTGGAATTGCAGTACCACTCCTACCTATCAAAAAATGAAAAGGGGTTAAGATCTCCTCTTCGTCTCTAGTGGTGGGTATGTGTGTTAATGGCCGTGAATTCAAAATGAATTCAATTTGAAGTAACGTAGCCATTAACGTTTCTGGTGAGGGTTTCCTCAGCCTGTATTCTTCCATCATCTGTCGTAGTCCCTTCTTTATAGTCTGGATCTGCCGTTCCCAGATTCCGCCAAAGTGTGGAGCCGATGGCGGGTTGAAATGCCACTCAATTTTGAACTGCAACGCTGCTTCCTTGCCCATCCAGGCATCTATATCCATCACTAGTTGACGTAGTTCTCGTTCTGCTCCGACGAAATTCGTCCCGTTGTCGCTGTAAAGGTGGCTGACTTTTTCTCGTCGGTGCTGAAAGTTCTTTAGACAGACTAGGAAGCTGTCTGTATCCAGTTTCTTTGCCAGCTCAAGGTGTACAGCTCGCGTTGACATGCACATGAATAGTACACCCCAACGCTTCTCCGTCGAACGTTTAACAGCTACTTCTAACGGTCCAAAGTAGTCTACGCCGGTGTGCAGGAATGGTGGGTTGTATGGCGTAGCGCGATATTCTGGAAGCGGGGCCATCATCGGAGAAACTGGTTTCGCAGAGTGCAGGATGCACCACTGGCAGCATCGTTTTACGTTGTTTAGGACTGCTCTCACATTGATTATCCAGAACTCTTGTCGTAATTCGCCGATCACAACATTGTCCGCCTGATGTAATGTCCTCTCATGATAATCACGAACAACAAGTTTGGTGATTCGATGTTTCTGAGGCAAGATGATTGGAGTTCTTGCTGATGACGGCATGGCCTGGATTTTCTCCAATCTGCTTCTGGAACGGATGACACCTCTTTCATCCATAAAAGGAACTAACTTGTTTAGCGCACTTTCCCTTTTCACATTTTGACCATTTCCTAAAGCCTTGATCTCTTCAGGAAAGCCATGTGATTGCGCCATTTTATAAAGATATGATCGTGCTGCCTCTGCATCCGACATCTTGATCGTCGGATCAAATGATCTTTTGTTGATTATGTACTGGACAAATTTTCGAAGAAATATCGTGTGGCGAACCAGTCTTGTCCAGCTAGAATAGTTTTCTACGGGTATTAATTCGCCTGATTCTGACATGGTCCATACCATCTCTTCTTGGGTCTCATACTCTCGCTTTGACGTAGGCCAATCAGACTCTGGTTTCAATAAGAACTCGGGTCCATACTTCCACAGATTCTCGTTGTTCGTGATTTTGGTTGCCGCGTCTGCAGGATTTTCCTTACTTGGCACCCAACGCCACTGGTCCATTGTCGTTGTTTCTAGAATTTCACTCACACGATGGGTTACAAATTGTTGGTACTTCCGTTTTCTATTTTTGATCCACCCGAGGACAGTTTGGGAATCACTCCAAAAAACGGACCGGTTAACCTCAATGCGAAGTTCCGCTATCACTGTCTTCGCTAGTCGAGTTCCTAGTAGCGCTGCCTGTAGCTCAAGACGAGGAATTGACAGCTGTTTAATGGGTGCCACTCTCGCCTTTGCCGCAAGTAGATGATTTGTGAAGATGTTGCCATCATAGCTTCTTGCGTAAACGCACGCGGCGAAGGCGTCTTTAGATGCATCGACGAACGTATGGATCTCCGTAAACAAGGCTGCTGCTGGTCTGATGCACCGTGGTACGACGAAGTCACTGATGTTGTTTAACTGCTTCAACCAACTACGCCAGGCGTCAGCTAGGTCTGACGGTATTTGCTGGTCCCAATCTTTTACTGCGATGTGTATTCCACGTAACTGTATTCGTCCTTGAATGGTGATATGGCTTATCAAGCCTGCTGGGTCGTAGACGCTCATTACCAAACTTACTGCTTCTCTCTTTGTTGGGTTTCGTTGTGAACGCAGCAAATCGTTTCGTACATGCAGTTTGTTGAGGTTGTAGCCGAAAACGTCTGACTTGGTGTTCCAATATACCCCGAGAATCTTTTCATAGGGTCCGTTCTTTTCCTCAAACGCAACAATGGTTTCACCGACCTGCCTTCTGTCTGCTGGAATTGACTGTAGAAGCGTATCCGAATTACTTATGAAGTTGCGGATATAAAACCCGGCATGTTCGTGAACATTAATCACTTGATTGGTTGTTTCTTGGGCAATAGCGTCAGAGGTAAAACTATCGATGTAGTCATCCACGTAGTGCTGGTTCACGATGGCGTCGTATGCCAAGTGGTGGGACGCCTTGTGACGAGAAGCGTTTTCGTTTTTTACGGCCTGAGCACACGCTGGAGAACAGGTAGCGCCAAACGTCATTACTTGCATAACAAATATTTCTGGTGTTTTCTGCTCGTTGCATTCTCGCCATAGTATGCTTTGTGCGTATTGGTCCTCCGAACGCACCTTCACCTGGTGAAACATCTCTTTGATGTCACCAGCAACTGCTGTGTTGCCTTCCCGAAATCTCAGGAATACTCCGAAAAGTGATGTCGTTGCATCGGGTCCTGCCAACAGTTGCGAATTAAGAGATATTCCCTGCACTTTCGATGCTGCGTCGAAGACTATGCGAGGTTTTGGTTCTTGTTTGTTCGAGTTCGTCACAATAAAGTGTGGCAAATAGTACACTCGGGTAGGTGGTTTCAATAGTTCTGCTGCCGTTAGCTTTCGCAAATAACCCTTTGAGATATACTCCTGGAATGTGCGCAACGCCCATTCCTTTAGTTTGGGTTGTTTTTGCAGTTGCCTTTCTAGGCTCTGTAATCTGCCTAGAGCGTTCCTATAGCTGTCGGGGAATTGAACTTCATTCGTTCTCCATAAAAGCCCAATCTCGTACCTCCCGTTCTCGTACTTCATCGTTTGTTTGATGATATTGCAAGCTCTTTCATGTTCTTCGCTGCATACTTGTTTAGCTTCCAGCTTTACTCCAAAATCTTCCGTAGAGAAGTAGTTTTTTAACATTGTGTTCATGCTTTCTTCTTCTTGCATGATCATTACTCGTTCTGGATCGTCACTGAGTACGTTTTCTTTTCCGAATACTAACCAGCCAAGTTTAGTCTTTATCCCGATGGGCTGGTTGTCTAACCCTGTTTTCCGATCAAGCGGAAGGATTAGTTGGCTGTGGTTAAGGCCGATTAGCAAGGTTGGTCTCACATCTGCAAAGCTCTTCAGTGGAATGCTTGAAAGATGAGGATATTCTTTTTTAAGTCTTTCTGCATTAATGGTCTGTATAGGAAGGTTCAAGTTCATCAGCGTTCTTGCATCATCTATGAAGTGTTCTACGTTGTTGCTTCCAGTTACGTTGAACTTTACTCTACGACTCTTCGAATCACAATTTTCTATATTGCCAGTCCACTTCAGTTTAAGGGGATCGCAATCTCCCTTTAGATCCAGTTTTTTGGCTATATTTTCCTCTAAAAGTGTTAATGAGGAACCTGGGTCAAGGAATGCGTATGTACTGACGGCTAAAGTCCCGTTTCGTAGGGTAACTGGCACTATCTGATAATATATTTTTTGTTTTGCCCTTGAAACTTCGTCATGTTGCAGATGATGATATGATGTTTCGGCGTTACTTTCACTATATATGATAGGATGGTGCTCAACTTCGTGGTGTTGATTTACCGATTGTGCTCTATTTTCGTTATGCATTAAGGGGTGGTGCGGTCCCGTACACCCGTTCACACCACAGCCCTTCCAGATTCTGCAATCAGTAAGCTTATGGTTCGTGAAGCGTAAACAGCCGTGACACACACCAGCCCTTACTATTGTCTTCCATCTTTCGCTGATCGTCTTCGCTTTGAACGCCTCACATTGTGGTAACGAATGGTCGTTCGCGCATTCCACACAGCGCAGCTTTGACTTCTTATTTCGTTTTGGGATTGCTTGAGGTTGCTTGCGTTCCAACTCACCTTCGTGGATGCAAACATGATCTCGTCCCGCTGGTTTTATTACGCGTCGAATCTTACGAGCAGCGATTTTTAGCCATTAATTCACTTCATTGATCGTGGCATCTCTTTCCGACTCTGCCACGTCGAACCACTGAAGCTGGTACGACATCGGCAGTTTTGCCACAATGTCATCGATGAGTCTTGCATCGTTCAAATAGTGAGTGCAATTCAGAGCCGTTATGTTGGTTACCAAATTGTCTATGGCGTCTGAAAGTTCTGGTATATTGGACGTATTATCAATACCCACCTTCAGCACTTCTTTAAACAGATCGCGATACACCAGTTCTGGCCTGCCGAAGGACTCTTCTAATCTATCGATGATTGCTGGAACGTTCTGCGGATCAAGCATCAAAGGTTTCACGCTTTTCTCCGCTTCCCCTCGTAGGGAGCGCTGAATTCTGTGCAAATTCTCTAGCTGCGAGAAATTTCCATGTTTTGATGTATCCAGCAGCGTTTTTTTAAACAGCGGCCAATCCTTAGGCTTCCCATCAAAACTGGGTAGTGAGAGAATGCTCTCCCTCTTTATGAGCACCTCAAGCGCCTTTTCACCATGGTTGGGCTCAATCGCTGCATTCTTTAGAGCTTTTACGAGCTCCTGTATAAGCGACCGATCGTTGTTGCCAGCCGTGGCCGGTTCTTCCATTTTCGAAGTGCTCGGACGTAGAACGCACTTGATACACAAAAAAGGCTCATCCGGCGTTGGGGGTACGCTAAGCTTCGCGCACTCCAGGTGGAACCACCGGTCACAGTCGTCACACTGGACCATATGTTTCGTTTTTTCGTCCGGGTCGTGGCATAATCTACATGCCCCTTTCTTGTTGTCCACAAAAAATTCCTTCCTCGTGGTCGTTTTTATGGGTGCCGTCGTGGTCGCCCTTTTAGATACCGTCGTGGCCGTCTGGCTGGTATCTTGCTTCGTAGCCATTTCACCTGCTTCGTTGCGGGGTTGCCGAGTACCGCTGATGTCGTCTGCCGGAATTCTCGATGAAATGTGATGGTCTGGCAGCGCCGTCCGTTGTAACGCTGTCTGTGTTCAGGATACGATCATCCACCAGCTCCTATTCCTTCACCGGTCCGATCACGCTATCGAGTCTCGTACGAACCTCCTTGGTTCGCGGTACGTATCCGTATCCACGCCTAGAGTCGTCTAAGCGTTTGGGAACTAACGGATGCTAGTTCCTCTCTGGAGCCACCAATGTTGCCCGACCTCTCCGCCGCACCGACCAGCCGCGAAGGTAGCTGGTGCCTGGGTCCGCCGTGGAGACGAGCAGCAATTCGAACTAAGCCCCGCTTCACTAACACCGCCAGGAACTCCGCCCTCGAGATCCCTTTGGCAAAAGTTCGCGCCTCACAGCGACTGCCTTCCAGCTAGTTTCCCCAGGCTTTTTGGGGGGCTATGCAGATGGAAGGGGAACCTTTACCGCAGAAACTCTCAAGAGGAGAAGCTCAAGGAGTAGAGAGTGAGCGAGCAGAGATCGGATTCGACTTCGCCTTTCTGCCTACTGGTGTCCGCCGAGGATTACCACTGGAGGGGTCCAATAGCGGATCAATAAGCTTTCGAAGATTATATCGTTTCGGGAGTGAAATAATATATTGCGTTTCGTTTCTCTTGCTTAGCTCATTTTGTTTATTTTCAGTTAGGAAAGGGATGATTTTACAGCGTGTTTTTCTAGCGATGGATAACATCCTTTTCTAGGAAAAATATTCTTCCTTAGGCGAGGCAAAAATATATTAGGATCGAACGCGATCCTCTACTACCGCGCCCTGGACACCTATCTCTAACGCTAAATTATGTTTCTAATTCTGTGTAGTGCATACTAGGTTTTTATTAGGAAATTCCTGCCCTTAGTCGAAAAATGTCCTGATGAGGACGAAGGGAAAAATATTTATTCGAGGATCGAACGCGATCCTTTTTAATACTGTACCGCATTCCTGCCGCATGCACTACCTAGTACGCTCGGATACTAGGCGCTTAGAACCATAGAGGATGCTCTATTCTAATTCACTTATCTGCCTATCGTACGCGCTACTACCACCATCACATACACAGCGCGTTCGCTCGCTTGTGCTCGCATCAGATAAGCCTGAGCGACACTTGCTTTCCCAACTTAGTTGGTATGTTCCTTCCAGGTGTTTAAGAAATCGGACTGCTCTTGAAATACCTTTCCGCAATACAGCGTTTGGCATTAACGACCCGTGGCTAATTTGTTTGCGTCAATTCAATGAACATTACCGCGATTTTAATTTCTAATTTTATGTTACGGCTCTTTGTTATGCTTTCTAATTATGTTTCTTTTATTCTTAATTTATTTTTTGTTTTAAATATTTTCTTCTTATCCGCTGCTTATTTTCCTTTCACTATGGATTTCCATTCTGTTACATTCCTTTTCTATTTCCCCTTAGTTTAGTTAAGTTACAGTTAGTTTAGTACCAATAGGGCTAACTAGGTTTTAAGCAATTATATGTTAAACCCCAGAGGCAGTCAAATTGAAATTAATAAATGAAATGAAATGTAGGATCTCGCCAGAGACAATTATGAGATCGAGAATGTTATTCGATGCATTAGGTATAAAGTTGATGTGAGAAAGCCCATTACTATAGATGCAGTCAAGCAAAGAGCGGCAGTTATCCGTAATTCGTGAATTATCATAATTGATTCGAAGTGCAGGAACGTTAGTATCATTGGTGTTCCAGGAAAGATTGGGGAATTTTGTGCGAATAGGAGAAGCGTATCGCTGGTTGCACAAGCAATATTATCTATGGTGGAGCAGATACTTTGCATGGTAGTAGTGTTGTTTACTAAATCTGGAGGATAGTGTAAAAGCGGAATAAAAATGCGTCACAAACACTAACATGCGGCACTCACGCGTACGTACACTTATGTACTATTTATCCTCGGAAAGGATAAACTAACACCCTAAAATTGTATGGGCTTCCGGGGGTATAAAAGTGACCGAACTTTCAATAAATAACCATTCGGATTTTGCAACTCTAAGAAACCTCTTTTTTAATTTTGCATATTCGGATCAGAAAGAAATCTCTCATCCCTCTTCATCCCCTTCTGCGGCATAGGCTCCTCAAATTACTTGAGAGAGCAACTAGCGGGAAGGTTAATTATTGGTGTTGAACGGTTGAGAAGATCGCTGTTACCCGAGCGGGTTTGATTTGCAAGGCTGCATCCTTCGCTTGGCCCACAGATCCGTTCACCGTAGTAACAACACTACACCCGTAATAAAAGTACGTTTATTATCATAAACTCTCACCCAGAGTTGCTCAACGGTAGCCTGTGTTGGACAAAGTATTGTACGTAGGTATGAAGCAACGTCAATGAGAAACCCGCCACCGATTGATTTTTTACTATTTTTGCTGCTGCGGTCTGTTCTATACACTGTATAATTATCCGGGAACAATTCCGAGGAATCAATCGTTGAATCCAACCATGTTTCAGTCAGGATAATAACGTCATAGTGGGTTGTAGAAATATAGTCAAATACTTGATTGCATTTAGATTTCAATCCTCTAACGTTTTGGTACAGGAACAATAATTCGTCAGTATTATTATGGCAGGCGACCCCTGTAGGATTGACATGATAGCCGTGCGATTGTGTGACTGTAGTGTCCGTTCTTTGGCGATGGTTTGTTTTGGTTTCACGATCATTAAGTTGCGTGCGCCTTTCGTCAAGCACTGCGTCAGTAGAAAAAATATTAGCCGGCATCGCGAATAAATGAACACATTTTAACAGTCGTTTAAAGTTTATTTTGGTTTAAACGAGTTCATTTGTTGTTCATTCCTGTTAAAATAAACGATCGTCAAAACAGTTAACGACTGCTCGATATCGCATATAGGCAAACACGGGGAAAAGAATCAAGCAGTATAATTAAATGACTGTTAATTTGTATCGCATACGCTCTTGACAGTCGTTTGTTTAACGGCGGCAAAGGACCAGTCGTTAAAATTAACAAATGAACTCAATGCGTTCGCGATGCCAAATTCTAGCAATTTTTAACGACTCTGGTTAATTTTTAACAACTGTTAATTTTAAACCATTTCTTTTGCGATGCCAGCTATTATTCACTAAAGTTGTTTCAGCACCGGTGTTGTCAGGATGATTTTTGTGATTCTAAGTGTGCGCGATGTGCGTGAAATGAATACCGGTGAATATCAGTGGGTTTGCGGTGTTGGTGATGTATTTATAATGTGTTTTCCAGAAATATTGTTTATGATTGTTTCTTTAGTCGGAATCATATTCGTCAAAATGCCAGGACGAATGACATTTTTGTTAGCTCCTACGTCGAATAATAATCGAACAACTTGTTTTGTAACTAGTAGTGATGCGCGTTGCGTTCCGAACCTGCCAGGTGCGATCCGTTCCAGCATGCAAGCATTTGGACCGCGATCCTTATTTTTAAACCAAGCAGGTTCAAACTGAACCTCTTGCTCCCACCGTTCTTTGCGATCCGACCTTAACCGACTGTTATCAACGATCGTATCGATCCGATCTGAACCGGTTGCTCTCAGCGTTCTCGGCGAACTGTGCTGGGCCGGTTGAGAGCAACCTTATGCTGATTGCGATCCGCCCTAGAACGCACGACATACTACTCTCTTTGTATAAATGAGCCGGTTTGCTGTAAACAAATCATCCAGGTTCAAATTAAACCTGTTTCTCTCAGCGTTCTTTTTGATCCAGTCTTTAACGCACGATCATCTGCTCTCTTTCATACGATGGGCCGATTTGGTACGTACAAAGGAAGCAGATAAAATCTGAACCTGTTTCTCTCAGCGTTCTTTTCGTTCCGGTAAAGAACGGCGTTCTCTTCTCTTTTGCTTCTTTCTAGTATGGACACACACACATTTTGTCTATGTGACTGATAACAGCGCAAGCCATACTCTCTCAGTCAAAGAGATAACGGTACAACACCTGAGCCACGATACCAGAGAAGTATAGAGATTTGTGATTGGTATATAGTATAGACCTAATCGCCAAAATTTAAAGAGACAATCCTGCGCTCCAATAATTTCTTTAACGCCGTTTATCGCTCCGTGAAACAGCGCTATTCTTATGGACAGTTAAAGTGCAGTTTCTCACCGGTAGTTCACCGTACAGTATGTAAACCCTACCGAAACAACTTAACAATCTTTGTATTTTACATAAACCTCTGTTATTCGATGCTATCTGCTTCTATTAAGAAATATTAATTCAATCAGTGTAGTGTAAATTAATCCCTAAAAAAATTTAAAAAAGCCAATTAAACTTGTAAACTTTTTGATTTTATATCAAAATTTCATATGCGTTGCAACAAATTTCTGATTCACTTCTTTATTTAGAAGTATAAAAGGGAATAATGATTAATTTTAGTAAAAACTAAAACAACAAAATGCCGGTGGGCTACTTAAATTAAGCATTTTTCTTTTAGTACAAGAATAGTTTTACACATTCAGTAAACTATTATTTAGCTTTGTTTCAATTGAAACTGTGTGATTACTGCACAAAAATATATTACACAATATTCAATGAATACTTTCAAGTTAACCATATATAATAGTGAGCAACTGAAAAAAGCGTAACCAATGCAGATCATCTTGAACCTGCGTTCCGCGTTCCGTTCTTTTTCTTCAGGTTGGCAGGTTCGTTTCGTTCCTCAATTTTCGGAACTGTCCCCATCACTACTAACTAGATTTTTTTTTGTTAAGTATGTGAAATGGGGAAGAGTAAGGAAGCGTGCGCGAGCGATGGAATGTGTGTGAGAAGGAAAGAATAAACAGAATGTGCGAGAATGAGCTAGGATGGAGAACGCGGTTATGACGGGTAACGCGGTGCGAGAGGGAAGATGGGCAGAAGCTATAAAAGCGGTTCGCGCTTTGGGGACGGGGAGTTAGTTTGGGACCTTAAAGAGGTGAAAGAACTCCGTTGGAGCCAAAGCCTCTATAAACTATTCAAACAACAAACAACAATTAGTTTGGGACCGATACGGGAACTGTGAAATGTGGACTACTTAACGAGATGTGCGAATAAATCGTGTAGAACTTTACTTTCCGGTGTCCGTGTTTACTTCCCATATCACAGCTAACTTCACAAGTATGGCAAGTAATTTAAGTTATTTTGGTGGCTTTGCTGACCCAACAAAAATTTAAATCAAGATTTTCTTAATCATCTTCCGCATCTGATTTGTTTTGTACCGTTAATTCATTGTTATGAAACTCTCTATTATTTAAAGTCAATTTACTTATCGTTGAATCCACTTCCATTAGTTGTGGGTAAGGGGATTTCTCTTTAAATGTAGAAGCTTCATTGAATGGTCTTTGTTGCACGCTTCTGTTACTGCGGTCCTTTCCGTTTTAAGTTCGTTGGCTGAAATTTCAGCCTGTCAGCTGTTTGCATTGTATAGCAGTTTTCGAGCAGCATCTAAGTGGGTATAATATACAGGTGGGCTTATCCCAAGGTGTATGAATTTATAAGGCTGATTTTTATCGCTTCTTTTTCTGAATGAAGATTTTAAGAGTGTTTTGAGTATTCGTCAAGCCTCTAAAAAGCTTGTTTGAACAAAAAATTTCACCCAACCTGTCAAAAAGTGATATTCAAATTTGGTTATAAAAAAAACATACTATGAGACCACCTGGACTACATACACTTTGATTCTAGATTCCACCACGTGATCTCTTTAATCCACCTTGGGGTAAATGTAAACAACACCGTATTTTCGAGCAGGTACTCGAATCTAATTCTAGCTTTGAGACTAGAATAATCTAGACCAAGGTGTTATAAATGACAAGGTGAAGTTGTTCAGAGCAAAATGACATTTCTCGACTTGACACATCTCTTCCGGGGGCTCCGGTATAAAAATCGGGGAGGGCTGGTGCGGGTTAATGAAATTTGTATGCAGAGAGTGATAGATGTCCCCCACAATGAAAAACGGTTGGATGAAAAGCTTACGTTCAAAGACCATATCGACTTTGTCACAAGCAAAGCTTACCGTACTTTGGGCCTTATTACCCGTCTGTCTCATTTTATCCGTGATCCCTTGTGTCTCAAGTCTCTCTATTGTTGCTGGGTACGCCCCATTCTCGATTACGCTTGTGTGGTTTGGTCCCCCAATAATGTGCAGGATATTGCTAGATTGGAAGGTGTTCAACGCAAATTTACACGACTTGCCACGAGGCGTTTTCTTTCGGGTCATGATAATGCAGTAATCCCGTCTTATCCACATCGTTGTCGACTCTTGGGTTTGGACTCGATAAAAACTCGCCACTCGCACTTGCAAGCTTGTTTCATTGCCAGCGTCATCCTTAATGAGCTTGATGTTCCTTATCTCTTATCTGCCATTTCCTTTTATGCCCCTTCCCGCCATCTTCGCAATAGGCCACCTCTCTATATTCCCACCCGGCTAACTCGATATGGGCAAAATGACCCATTCCTTAAAGCTCAGATTGCATTTAATTCATACTATCATTTGTTCGATTTTAACACTCCTTTATCCCTCTTCCGTTCTCGTCTTCACTCTTCCTCATCCTTATCCTTTCCTTAGTAATTAAGAAACATTGTTAAGCCCTCGAGGCGGACATTTGTAGAAAATAAATAAATAAAAATAAATAAATAAACAATGTCGCCCAGCAAAAGCGGTAAAAATCAACCTTCTAAATACATTATCCTTGATCTAGGCTGAAAATTCCAGGCTAGTTTTTTGTGTGGTTTTGTATGGATTTTTACATGATTTCAGCCTCCAACTGTCAAACTCCATACAAAAAACTAACTAGAATCGTGAAGGGCCCCACTGTCAGGTTTTTTAAAGTACTTCTCTTTCGATTGATACGTTTTTGAGTACTGCTTGCCATTCGAGGCAGTACTTTACGAACACCTGACCTTACACACGAATGCGTGTGCTGCTTCTAAGTCTTCTGGACATGCAGCTTGAGCATAACCAAAGTACGGTTCTTTTAAGCCTGCTAAAAATGCCGCTAAACCATCTTCGTCGCTGTGCTGATCCACGCAGAAAGTTTTTTTTGTTGCCATCGTACGTCGGAATCGCTTTAATTGGATTCGGTATTTTAAACAAATTTCCTACGTTAAATGCAGCCTGTGCATTTTCTTGTGGTGCATTGTAACTCGTGCTTAACCTTACTATACTTAATGAATCTAGCATGCGTTGATAATTGATTCGTTGTGTTCGCATAGCATCTAGCGTAGCAGCAATTGCACTTGTGAGGTTAGTTGCATCATTTGTTCAGATTCCATTTTTGTACCTTGATCTGCTAACATAAGCTTCTACAGGCAAGGTATACTCGTGTATGGTAGGTAGGTATTTGGCATCAAACTAAAAAGAGAGAAACCAATAAAAAACTCGTTCACTTTTTTTCGTTGGCCCTATCTGGTGGTAGTATTCCTAACGAATATTACAATAATTTCGGCAATTTCGGCCTAAGGCCGAAAATACATTGACCGGAATTTTGCGGCCGCGGAATTCCGCTTGCTGAAAAATGTATGGATATGACAGTTCGGGAAAGTTGCTGTTGACACTTTGTATATAAGTTTGACAGCAGGCGGAATTCCGCGGCCGCAAAATTCCGGTCCGTGTATTTTCGGCCTTAGATAGCAGTAGCGAGTTATACCATGCGCTTATGCACTAACACTAACACACTACACTGCACTATTCTAATGCGCTTAATGCGTGCGCATACAACTGAGAATAATGGGATATTCACTGAGAGTTTGTTTGACCTATCTGGTAGTATCACAACAGGCAGCGTACGATGATAGTAAAAAAAACTAATCCTACACACATATGGACACAAAGCACTATCGTTATTCCAAACCTATCTTGTAGTGTTTAGGAATATCGGAATACACTTTCACTAATAAAAGAAATGAAATGTACTAACGTGCCTTGGAAAAAAAAATCCGATGGTCCGGTTCCAGGTATGCGTGCCGGTGGGCCCTCAAATCGAACAGCGGATGAAATCCTGCAGCTGCTGACGCTGAATGCGGGAACCACTTGAATATCGAGAATATTCTCGATATCTTCCACTGTTTTAACACTAAACCTAACCTTACCTAACTAAAACCTAAATTAACCTAATCAAAGTATTAGTAATCTGAAAAATCTCCCTAACGTGTCTTTACTGTTTGGCGTATCAAGTGTGAGTGCTGTCCCAAGTGACATTTGCTCGAAATTGTTTTCCCATATCTGCTCGATTAGTACTCGATACGCCTGAAATTGTGGATTTGTGCCTGATCAAGTGTGTTGAAAGCGCTAAAATTTGGTGAGTTCGTAAATTAGACTTGCTTCTATCGATTGACGATGCCGTCGAGCTCATTTTACAGACATAGCTTAGATTTTTGATGAAAAACAAAAGCTAATTTTGTGTGACGTTATTTTATAAAAAATCAATAGTATTTAAGTATAAAATGGCTATCTGACCAATTATAACGATAGGAAACATCATTTTCGAGCAAATCTAGAAGAAAACAACGAAAAAGCCGCATCACAGTTGATTTTAAAGGCCTTTTTCTAAATTCCCTTAAACTGGTGCAGTTTAAGGGAAGTTTAAGGCTCCAGTTTAAGGGAATTTGCTCGAATTCCCGATTATTCGTGCTCGAAAATGTCAATTGGGCCAATTGACATTTTCGAGCACGAATAATCGGGAATTCGAGCAAATTCCCTTAAACTGGAGCCTTAAACTTCCCTTAAACTGCACCAGTTTAAGGGAAATTAGAAAAAGGCCTTTAAAATCAACTGTGATACGGCTTTTTCGTTGTTTTCTTCTAGATTCGCTCGAAAATGATGTTTCCTATCGTTATAGTTGGTCAAGTAGCCATTTTATACTTAAATAATATTGATTTTTTTTATAAAATAACGTCACACAAAATTAGCTTTTGTTTTTCATCAAAAATCTAAGCTATGTGTGTAAAATGAGCTCGCCGGCATCGTCAATCGATAGAAGCAAGTCTAATTTACGAACTCACCAAATTTTAGCGCATTCAACACACTTGATCACACACAAATCCACAATTTCAGGCGTATCGAGTACTAATCGAGCAGATATGGGAAAACAATTTCGAGCAAATGTCACTTGGGGGGAGTTTAAGGGAATTTGCTCGAATTCCCGATTATTCGTGCTCGAAAATGTCAATTGGGGTACCTTTCCGCTCCTTTAGCGCTGCGACTATAGCGCAATGGAATTGTAACGCCTATACCAGCAGTCACGCTATAGGGTGGCTAAAGGCTTTTATACCACATAATTATGATAAAAGTTAAACCTTTTCTGGCCACAATACTAGATTAATTAAAGTCATACTGTCGCGTTCTCAACACGACATTCTTAGTAGGTGACCTTTATCGTACATGAAATCCCTGATGAAAATGTTGTCACATTGAACTAATGTTTTTATCCTAATATAAATAATATATTCTTTCTTTCATATTCTGTTCCAGGAAGCTTAAGAGGAAACAGGAAAAAATATGTGGAGAGTTCGATTCGCAATTGGACATGTTAAATTATCCTGAATGCTTAAATATACTTGCTAATTTCCTCGATTTAAAACAAAAAAGTATTTCAATTGTGTCGTCTGAATTTCTAAAACCAATTGGATCAAATAGTAGACTAAATGGGAGCGACTTCAGTTTTTCGCTGGACACCACGCTCATTGCGACTGGCGTTAGTAGTATTAAAGAATTTGAACATTTGAATTCATATAGTAACTTCACTCTCTTCAGTTGGTCAAATGAATCCACACATTCTTATGGCAACGAAAGCTCAAATTATTTCCCGGGTGAAAATTTCTCCAAAGTCCCTTATCATTTTGATATCATTGATGAAAGCATCATGCAAGTGTTACCACCTTTTGATCTTTGGCAAACAATATTTATCGCAATTTGCTTAGCAATTTGTATAATTCTAACCATTGGTGGCAATATACTAGTACTATTAGCATTTATTGTTGATCGAAACATAAGACAACCAAGCAACTACTTTATTGCCTCTCTAGCTGCAACTGATATGCTTATCGGTAAGTACCAAAAGGCAAGTAAACTTAACTTAGTCAAGTGTTTAATTAATATTTATTTTCTCTTTTTAATTCTGTAACAAAACCACACAGGAACTGTGTCGATGCCTTTCTACACGGTGTATGTGCTAATGGGATATTGGAATTTGGGCCCTCTACTCTGCGATCTTTGGCTCTCTGTAGATTATACTGTATGTCTGGTGTCGCAGTACACAGTTCTGCTCATAACAATTGATCGGTTTTGCTCAGTGAAAATAGCTGCTAAATATAGGAGTTGGCGAACCAAAAACAAAGTCCTCTGGATGGTTACAATTACATGGATTATTCCAGCCCTGCTCTTCTTTATATCAATTTTTGGATGGGAGCACTTTGTTGGATATCGCGATTTGCTCCCTGGACAGTGTGCAGTTCAGTTTTTAAAAGATCCCATCTTCAATACTGCGCTCATAATTGGATATTACTGGACTACCCTCGTAGTATTGTTTGTATTGTATGGAGGAATCTACAAAACTGCTTATGATATGCAAAAGAAAAGTGAAGCCAAGCAACGTAAAATGCAATCTATGGTTGCACTCAGCAGTGCCATGACAGGTATGGCTAGTCGTACTGCAGGTATAGGAATTTCTAAAACTCAAAGTACATTACTATGCACGGATAAACCAATGACATCTTCATCACCTTTAGTACAAAAACTTGAGGCAGCTACTGTATTATGTGCTGGAGACGAAGCGTTTCGGAAGTTTGATTTACAGATTCAATCAACAACCTCGTTGCAGTCAACGTCCATTAATATACATGTGTCACCATCTAACAACGATAAGAATTTCAGTAAATCTTTAGATCCACCAGTTTTAACGAGTGAAAAGACTAACGAAGGTATAATCATCAGCAACGTATCACATGCACTAGGGGATTACAGGGTGGAAAAAGCTACGGATTACGAAGAAAGAATCGAAGGGGAAAAAAGCGAACGCTCAAGCAGTCCCGCTTTTGATTCAGATGAAGAGCATTCTACAAATGTCAAACAAGTACAGTATGTAAAACCTTCCCATAAGAGATCATCTGTAGCAGGAATGTTAGTTGAAGCAGCCTCTGCCTCTGTACTTACATCTAATAATGCAACTTCTTCAATATCATCTGGAAACAATTTATCTACATTACCTATCAAATGTTTGTCCACATCAATATTCGAACAGAAAGCACTATCTAGCACTAATGAAAATAATATTTTAAATTGTATTACTAATAGTCAAGCAATAGATCAAGAATTATCATTTGCACCACACTCTGTTATATCGCAGACGCAGAGTTTGGCCAAGGTTTCATGTAAAACTACATGTTTACAGCAAATACTGGAGGATTCATCGTCTAATGGATTTCAAATTGCACATGTAAGTCATCTTAAATTAAGAGAGGAAAGACCACAAAGCCCAATAAGTATAGAAGATACCACAGGTACTTCTGATCCTTTGAAAAGCTTGGACAGTGCGGATCTACGTTTCATGGACGAAAGTTCTATTATGTTGCCCACCCCAGAAAATGAAATTAATCACTCAGACAATTCATTTACTTTTCTAGATGATGTTGCACATTTAAGTAAATATTCTAGATGTAGTGCTCAGAACATAGCAAACCCTACACTCTTGCACAAAGCTCTAATTCAGGCGACTGCTCAATGCCCAACCCCTTCACCAACAGTCCTGATACGTTCATCTTACTTGAACATGGACTTAGTGTCTCCAGAAACAGCAACAAACAAAAACATAACTTATCATCATGCACAAACATCAATGGAAGATAAAATGAATAACACCGCCGTTACTGTAGGTACAGAGAGTGTAGAAAAGTCCAAAACAAACCTTTCTTCTGCATGCTTTAAATTAAATAATACAAATACCAATTACTTTGAGGAGCATCAAAACCTTCAAACCCAAAAACAAGATAATGATGACACATTTAAATTGTCATCCAGATACTATGGTATTTCAAATATATTGAATGCTGCTGAAGAAGATTCCCAAAATGTATCGACTCAAGCATGTAGAGTATTGTCCAACATTACAACATCAACCGCAACTAATTTTGGAAATACATCGAATTCAAAAAAGTGCTTAGAACGAGAATCCTCGAGAAAAAAAACATGGTTTATTCAATCTATTGGTAAGCGTTTGAATCAAGGTATGAAAACCCCAATAGTTGACGTACCAATCGGTGGAATTAGCCGACAAAAATCTAAATCTGAAAACCGTGCCAGAAAAGCGTTCCGAACTATTTCGTTTATATTAGGCGCATTCGTAGCTTGTTGGACGCCTTACCATGTATTGGCCTTGGTAGTGGGCTTTTGTTCAAAACCACCTTGCGTCAATGAGCACCTATTTATGTTTTCATATTTCCTTTGCTATGCTAACAGTCCTATGAATCCTTTTTGTTATGCCCTTGCTAACAAACAATTTAAGAAAACTTTTACGCGCATATTGCGAGGGGACTTGCATATGACATAAGCTCTAATTATCTCGTTGCAAAACATTAGCCAAATATAGAAAAATTTAAAGAAAAAAACATCAACAAACATATAGGACAATAATGATGTATATAACTGAAATTATTAGGTAATCGTGGCGGAATGTGAAGATGTGAAAAAAGAGATAAAATGTAATAGGCGTAAAATATAAAACACGATAAAAACATTAAAAAAAACCCGTTAAAGATATTAAAGACGACCAGAAATGTTACGATTATTTTAGTATAAGCCATTTGTTACAAAATACATTTCAATATCAGCTCAGAAATAGATTTGATTAAAATATCAACTGATTTCTCCTGCCGGCATCAGTAGAAGCTTCTGAGAGAAATTATCTGAGATGTTTATCATAAAGTTAAAAACTAAATTTCTAGTTGAAATGAAACTAATTACACCTTACTCACTATACTACAAGTCCTGCTTACTAATAAAAAATTACAGGCGTCCTCCAAGTAACGACCACCTTGAGTTACGACGATTCGCAGATACGACGATTTAGATTTTGGGGTTAAAAGTTGTCATTGAGAAGAAATTGATAGGTTTTTTTTAAATTCCTTAATATTAACCGATACACACACATTTCTAAAGATTTCCCAACTACCCGAACTTATATATCTATATCGTGTAAACGGCGTTTGTAGTAAAATTACTAAATAATCATTGTTTTAAATAAAAACAACATGATATCATGGTTTGAACTCTTCAACTTCGGTTATAAACTTTTAATTTACAGATATTCGACATACGACATTTTCGACGTTCACCTTGCTTTGCGACATTTTTTCGGTCTCAAATACAGTTGTGTATCGGGGGACAGCTGTACAGGTATTAAATCAAACATGTATCAATAAAAACAGTGCTCTCCAACCTTTTCAGGGTCGTGGACCACTTGGCTTTAAAATTACATTTGCCGCGGCTCACATCTATTGATAGCATAAATTTTGTATACGTTGTTCAAAGTTTTTAATAAAAATATGGTTAAACCTTATTACAATCCATATCGTCAACATTTAATTTTCAACATGCACGTCTAGAATAGGCTTTACTCAAAAAATGATTTTTTCTCGGATCGCTTTTGTTAACGCCGCGGACTACGAGTGATCCGGAGACCACAGGTTCAAGACCAATGAATTAAAAGGTAAAAAATATTCAATCACACGACTGCAGTATGTTCCGGTATTCCACGGTTTATGCGTTCCAAAGACATCCAACTACTTCGAATATTTGCGTATGTCTAATATCACTGTTTTCTGAAAAAAAATCGTGCTATGAATTGATAATTTTACTTAAATTTAGTACGATGTTATACTATATCACTTATAAAAATTGAAATTTGTAGTCCATTCTTTGAAAATTGAGCGCCTGGTACTTTTGTTCCATTTTACAGGTATTCTTCGAGGTGTGTCTATCATTATTGTCTGGCTGTTTAGCTGTTTTGGAAAATTATTGACTGATTTGACACAAAAACTGTAGAACGTGGGATTAACAATTCTGGCCAGTTTTTTTCTTTGCAGTTTGGCAGTTGGTGGCTGAAATCATGTCATCGCTCGATACAAAATACACGACACGCGTTTTCGCGGGCATTGAAACGCGTATAACAGTTCCGCAGAGATATCCAGCATGAGAATCTCTGCATTTCCGCGGTAGCGCTTTCGAATACCATTTTATTTCTATGGCCAGATTGTTAAGGCCGGGCTACATTGATCGTACTCGCAAACGTAATTTTGATTTTCACTAGCGCATCTGGCGGCGGCTGACCGAAGCATTTTGCCAAACAATTTGGAGCCGCTCCAGAAAATACGTTATTTTTCCATGTTTTTTACTAAAAACGGAGGAGAACAGTTTTGTAAAACGTAGATACATATGTTTTGCACGCATTGCATCCATTTTTGCAATCGAAAACGATGGAAAAACTACTTAATTTTGAGATCCGGCATGATCATTCCCTGGATGACCAAAAATAGCTTCCACCAGTCGCCGTCAGATGCGCTAGTGAAAATCAAAATTACGCTTGTGAGTACGATCAATGTAGCCCGGCCTTTATACGTGTCGTCGTTTGTTTGAGGCCTAAAGGCCGGGGGACATTGCCCGTACTCGCTAGTGTAATTTCAATTTTCACTAGCGCATCTGGCGGCAGCTGACCGAAACATTTTGCCAAACAATTTGAAGCCGCTTCAGAAAATATGTTTTTTCCACATTTTTTACTTAATTCGGACAAAAAAAGTTTTTTAAAAGATACATGCACATGTCCTGCAAGTATTAAATCCATTTTCATAACCAAAACCTATGGAAAACTACTTAATTTTGAGCCCATGACCATTCCCTCGATGACCAAAAAAGCTTCCACCAGCCGCTGCCAGATGCGCTGGTTAAAATCAAAATTACACTAGTGGACAGTGTCCCCCGGCCTCAAATTTAAGTTATTTTTTCATCGTTTTTTGATGCAAAAACGGCTGAAATACTTGCACAATATGTTTGTCTATCAATTACAAAGCTTTTCCAAACCAGTTAAAGTAAAAAAAACATGGAAACACAACATATTTTCTGGAGCGGCTTCAAATTGTTTGGCAAAATGCTTCGGTCAGCTGCCGCTAGATGCGCTAGTGAAAATAGAAATTACACTTGCGAGTACGATCAATCCAGCCCGGCCTTTATACTTAAGACTAAGCGTGTTACGCATAATCTTGGGGAAGCAGGTTGAAAATGTTTAACGGGAATTTGGAGAGTTTCTAGAATAGAGAATGAACTGTGGAGAGGATAGCTTCGGCTGTGGAGAGAAGAACTTCGGCAGTGTAGAGACATTAAAGATCACATATTAAAACCTATGAAATTTTAGTAGCAATAACGAATTCATCGAAATAAGAGCTATCGAAACATTGGTCCTTCGAACCGGATTTATCCGAATTAGTTAAAATTAAAATTATTGCTCTTAACATTTGCTACTCAACGTGAATTGGAGAATATTCGTCTCATCTGTGGCACCGCCGCTACCACGCGCGTGCGTAATTATCACTTCCCATCCGACACGAGACACCGCCGCAATCACGCGTGTGCAGCATCTTCGCCTTACCGACACATCGACATACACATCGCCGCAATCACGCGTGTGCAGCATCCTCATCTCACCGACACAGACTTAAACGTACCGCCGCAATCACGCGCGTACAGTACCCTCGCTTTCCAACAACGACAGTATCGCATCGCCACAATTACGCTTGTGCACTTTCATCGCTTTATCGATACGGATATCCTCGCTACCACGGGATAACGTGTGATCTAGACTTCAGTGAATTTATTGGCTCATCCATCGCTATCTTCGTGAATCTTCATCCAAACGCATTCATCATCTTGCTTTATCGGGTGTTTCAACCAGCTGCGCCGAGTGGAGAAGATAAATCAAACCTGTTAAAGTCAGATAAGTATTCGCTGAAGATTGTACGTGTATTCAACGATATTAATACCATCGCATTGCTCCTACAATGTGTGTGAAATATCATCAGCTGCAACGCCATATTCTATCGTTATCTGTGTGAGTCTCCGTTTTAGCCACTGTGTTCATCATCCCGCATTCATCATCCTGAGCGTTCATCCTCCTGCGAATTCATCCTCCCGCACGTTCATCATCCTGCGCGTTGATCGTGTGTGAGTGTTTCATCGTATAACACAGATCGGCGCCAACTTCATCGCATTACAGCAACCACGCAACCACCACGATATTCCTGCAACCACGACACATAGGTCGGCACTACGTTTGTGTGCAGATTGATCATACTACAAGCTTCAAGTACCAGCAACGTGTGCGTGAGTATTACAGTGGCGCGAAGCTACGATCATTTCATCTTATAATCCGCCATCGCATTAGACCGAGAGTTCATCGTATTATCAGGAGTGTCAAACCCAAAGTGTAAAATGAGTGAACCAGCTGTAAAGATTTTTGAGCTTAAGAAACGTGATATACTTTTGAAACTTCAATTAATTGCCGATTTTCTGCGAACGTATGATAACTCGAAAGCTCGTGAAAAACAAGGTAGACTGCAATCATTAGAAAACATTCGCATACAATTTGATGAATTGAAGGAACAGGCATATGAAAAAATACAAAATGAAGAAGTGTTAGAAGGCATAGTAAATGATACGACGAATTTTGATTGCAAATATCACGAGATGAAAGCTTCTCTTCAAGATCCCCCAAGGAGCCCTAATCTAGAATCCACTCGCATAAATCCTTGTTCTGAAATGCAACAAACATCTTCATTCAATACATCTATACGGCTTCCGCAAGTAGATCTGCCATCATTTCATATTCATATTCATATTCATATTCATATTTATTTGTCTACCTTTTGGTTACACAAATGCTTAAATAATACTTATTACCTATGTTCCTAACCTAACAAAAATTAACACGAATTATCAAAAATTTGAGAAAAAAATTTTTTTTTAGAAAATTAGAATCTAAAAGTTAAAAATTAAAAATTAAAAATTAAAAATTAAGGCAGCACGGGATTATGGAGGGTTCTGATGCGGGATCGGAAAGAGGATAAGGGAAGGTTGAAATCAAACATAGAATATACACAGTTAAATCGACGAATTGCACGAAGAAGGGGGTCATTACGGCCCACTGCAGTTCGGCGGGAAGGGATCACTAGGGGAGGGCGGTTTCGAAGAACACGGTTAGGGGCGTAGAAAGGGATAGAAGAAAGAAGGGAAGGAGAATCAATATTACCAAGGAGTAATGCAGCAATAAAGGAGGATTGGGCATGGGAACGGCGGTTTTCCAATAGTTCCAGGCCAAGCTGCCGACACCTGTCCTCGTAAGGAGGTATGGGGGAGGACAATCTACCCAGGATTTTACATATAGCAAACCTGGTGAACGATCGATTAATGGTGATATAACAAAATGGTTGTCTTTTAAAGATCGATTCGAGTCAATGGTAAATGAGGCAAGTGATATTCCAGAAGTGACCAAGCTGCAATACCTATTATCGTCCTTGACAGAGCCTTTAGCAACGCAATTTGAACATACTCCAATTACTGCAGATAGTTATACAACAACTTGGGATGCACTAGTGAAACGATTCGATAACACCAAGCGTATTAAACGAGAGTATTTTTTGGGTGTACACAATTTAAAGCGCATGAGTAACAATTCAGTGCACGAACTACAGCGTGTTGTAAACGAAGTAATAAGGCTAGTGAGGGGACTTCAACGATTGAAGGCACCAGTTGACCAGTGGGATATTCCACTAACAAATATGCTGCTGTACAAGCTAGATGAGGAAACTGTTTGGGCTTGGGAAAAACATGCTGCTGATCTCACCGAAGATAAATATAATAATTTAATCAAGTTTCTCGAAAAACGCATTAGTGTACACATAAATCATCGTACAAATCAGGTTAGCATGGTGGCCGGTAGGCAGGTAAAACCCAATCGCAACATAGCTCTTCCTATCCAAGTCTATGAGAGTAATCAGAACATAAACCGGTGTGTAGTATGTGGTGAATCGCACAATGTAAACTCTTGTCCAAAATTTGAAACCCTTACAATTGCTAATAGAGAAGAGTTAGTAAAAACCCAAATGCTTTGCTTCAACTGCTTAAGAGTGGGCCATTCAGTGCGATACTGCAAATCTAACTTCGTATGTAAACACTGTAAAGGGAAACACCATTCCAAATTATGTAAACGAACCATATCGATGGCAAACGAAGAAATGATTCCCCCAGTTCCCTCGGTAACAGCAACTGCATACAAGGCTAAGCGCAAAAGGGCGTTGTTATCAACCGTACTGATATATATTGAGAATATTCACAAAACACCATGTATTGTCAGGGCATTAATTGACAATGGCTCTCAAACAAACTTTATCACAGAGAAATTGGCAAGACAACTCGGATTAAAGGGGGTTAGATTGAACGAACCTGTATGTGGAATTGGAGGATCGATTACGAATTTAACTGGAGTAATCGTTGGTACCATACGATCAAGAATATCGAACTATCATTCGCATGCAGAGTTTCTTATGTTGCCCAAAATCACATCAGAATTACCGACGCAAACTATTGACATTAGTAACTGGAATATTCCAAACACCATTCACCTAGCTGATTCTGAGTTTTATGCTCCAAACCAAATTGATATGCTTCTAGGAGTTGAAATATTCGTAGAGATTATAAAGAGCGGAAAGATCAAACTAGCTGATGATTATCCAACTTTAATTGAAACTGAGTTGGGATGGATAATTGGAGGTCCGTACAAATCTCAGCCTAATACTGCGAATTTAGTTTGTGCCTTGTCAATTCAAGATGAAGCCGCTACCTTAAATAATCTATTGGAGAACTTTTTCAATATTGAAGAAGTTGGTGAAGAACGAGTTTGGAGTCAAGAAGAACAAGAGTGCGAGAAGCATTTTATTGATACAAGCACACGAGACTCTACCGGAAAGATAATTGTGCGATTGCCATTCAAGTCAAATTTAGAGTTGGGTGATTCAAAACAAATTGCATTGCGGAGATTTACTGGGCTAGAGAGAAGATTTGCTAGAGAACCTGAAATGCTTCAAGAATACGTAGCTTTTATGAAGGAGTATGAAGAAATGGGACACATGAGTAGAGTTACCACACAGGCGACCGAAAGTGAGGGCTATTACATGCCACATCATGCTGTCTTCAAAAAGGATAGTCTAACAACAAAATGCAGGGTAGTATTCGATGCATCATGTAAAACATCAAATGGTTTATCGTTAAATGATGTTTTGAAGGTTGGTCCTACCATTCAACAGGATACTACCAACATTTTAATAAGATGGAGAACAAGAGCAGTTGCAGTCACAGCTGACGTGGCAAAAATGTATAGGCAAGTGTGGATAAATCCTGAAGATCGTCGATTTCAGCGAATCCTGTGGAGATCTAAACCAAATGAGCCGATTGAAACCTTTGAGCTTAATACCGTCACATACGGTACTGCAGCAGCACCGTTCCTAGCCATCCGAGCACTTAATAGCATAATTGAAGATCATCGAGTGCAATTTCCGCTCGCTGCTTCAAGAAAGGAAGATTTTTACGTCGATGATCTTATCACGGCTGCAGATACCGAAGAGGAAGCAAGACAACTTTGTTTTGAAGCAAAATCCTTACTAGATAGAGGTGGGTTTCCGTTGCGAAAGTGGGCGTCAAATTGTCCGCAAGTGTTACCAGATGCCATAAAGGGACCTCAAGACCCAGTGCTGTTGTATGAATCAAATTCAAACTGCGCAGTTACGACTTTAGGCCTTGTTTGGAATCCTGTATCTGATTTGCTGAGTATACGAGTGCCGGAGATCGAAGGGGAGCAGGTAGTAACAAGGCGTAGCGTTTATCGGACTGTAGCTCGGATATATGATCCACTGGGTATAATCGATACAGTAAAGGCTAAAGCGAAACAATTTATGCAGCATTTGTGGACGCTAAGAGATCAAGACGACAAGCAATATGGATGGGACGTGGAACTTCCACGCCAAATGCGTGAGGAATGGCAACTATTTGAAACACAACTTGTTCATCTAAAGGAGATCAGCGTTCCGAGGCTGGTTGCTATTGCTCATCCAGATACCATTCAACTTCATGGGTTCGGCGATGCTTCAGAAAGCGGCTACGGTGCATGTGTATATGTTCGAAGTATTGATTCAGCCGGGACAATGTCGTCACGGCTATTTGTGTCCAAATCAAAGGTGGCACCATTGTCTAAGAAGCACACCATAGCAAGACTCAAACTGTGCGCTGCTCATTTGCTTAGCAAACTGATAACTAAAGTGAGAAAATCGATCAACATGGAAGCACAAACATACTGCTGGACCGATTCTACTACTGTGTTATATTGGTTGAAATCTTCTCCCAATCGATGGAAAACGTTTGTGGCAAACAGAGTATCACAAATTCAATGCACAACTCAAGGTATCGAATGGCGACATGTTCCTGGTACACAAAATCCCGCTGATGCAGTGTCAAGAGGAAGATTTCCGACAGAAATAATCAAAGATGATCTTTGGTGGAGTGGGCCAGATTGGCTGCAAATGGACAAAACTGCTTGGCCAACTTACACAATTTCAAATGCCGAGGATGTTAAGGTCGTTGAAGAAGAGCGCATTACATGCGCACTAACTAGTACGGTAAATGTGGAGTCGTTCATCAATCGTGCTTGCGAGGCTAGTGATACTTTTGACGAATTGAAACGAGTAGTATCCTACGTCTACAAGTTCTTTGATGAACGAAAAGGCAATGCGCACAACACAGAAACTAATGAGATAGAATCGTTACAACGAGCGGAGAAGATCGTAATGCGCTTGGTGCAAAGAGAATTTTATGCTACGGAAATCGAATCGCTGAAGCAGGGGAGACCTATTAGTCGATCATCACCGTTGAAATTGTTGAGTCCAATCTGCAAGGACGATGGTCTTATTCGAGTTGGAGGTCGGTTGTGCAATTCAGACATAGATGAGGAGCATAAACATCCAATTTTAGTGCCAGGAAAACACCGCATTGCTATACTAATTGCTACCTACTATCACAAGACGCTAATGCATGGAGGAGCTCAAATCATGATAAACACTATTCAGCAGAAGTATTGGATAGTAGGCGGTCGAAATGTCGTTAAGAGTATCATCCATAATTGTATACGATGCACACGATGCAAACCAAGACTATTGCAGCAACCAATGGCGGATCTTCATCTACAGCGAGTTAGGCAAGCAAGACCGTTTTCCATCAGTGGAGTTGATTACGCGGGGCCTATTATGATGAAGGGAACACATCGGCGTGCAGCATCGAAAAAGGGTTATATTTGTTTGTTCGTCTGTTTTGTAACCAAGGCTGTCCACATAGAAGACAATTAGATGGTGCGCGGACCAAGGTATCAAATGGTCTTTCATCCCTCCTGGAGCACCACACTTCGGAGGACTGTGGGAGGCCGCCGTAAAATCCATGAAGCATCATATGATTCGCGTCTTAGGGAATGATGAGTTGACGTTTGAAGACATGTCAACTCTAATGGCAGAGATCGAGGCTTGTTTAAACTCTAGGCCGTTGGTACCCGCCAGCAACGATCCAAATGACCTGGAAGCTTTGACCCCTGGACATTTTCTCGTGGGAACCAATCTACAGTGCGTACCTCAGGTCGATATAACAGATATCCCGTCTAATCGGTTAGATCATTGGAGACAAGTTCAGCGATATGTACAAATGATATGGCGTAGATGGCATCAAGAGTATTTGCATTCTTTGCAAAAGCGAACAAAATGGAATAATTCTGCATGTGAGATTGAAGTGGGAAGGTTAGTGATAGTCAAGGAGGAAAATGTACCAATTTGTAAATGGCCTTTAGCACGAATCAGTCAAATTCATCCAGGAGCTGATAACGTTACACGAGTTGTAACTGTGAGGTTTGCGAATAGGAAGGAGGTCCAGAGACCTGTTACGAAGATTGCTATTTTGCCAGTAACAAACAATAATTAAAAACATACGTTTTTGGTGGCCGGAATGTTACGCATAATCTTGGGGAAGCAGGTTGAAAATGTTTAACGGGAATTTGGAGAGTTTCTAGAATAGAGAATGGACTGTGGAGAGGATAGCTTCGGCTGTGGAGAGAAGAACTTCGGCAGTGTAGAGACATTAAAGATCACATATTAAAACCTATGAAATTTTAGTAGCAATAAAGAATTCATCGAAATAAGAGCTATCGAAACAAAGCGTGACAAATGGATGACCGAAACGTGACCATGATATAATGAATGTAACAAATTCGCTTCAAGTGGGCCACTCGCGGTCTGTTGAATTTCAATTAATAAATAACAAATATTGATAAAAGCCAATTAAGCGGAACTTTCCGATCACAGGTAAAAAATGCTTTTAAACAACCCGTCAAACATTGCGAGGGTTGCAAATGATATCATCTGCTCGAAATCTTTTGGTATTTTAAATAATCTTCGACTTTTATTCATGGATTATTTTTTTGCGGTAGTATTTGATGAAAAGATCACAAAATTCAGGAGTTTAGTATGCTACAATTTGCACTGTTATACCTGCTCTTGGGGTGCTATAATTATAACTGCTAAAACTAGGGGTGAAAAAACTACCAAGGCTCGCAAGCTTTTAAATGCCAGGGCTCTGGGGCGGTGAACTTGTATGGCGTGCGGGCCCCCGCGCGCCCTCACAAATCGGTGTAAATTGAATGGCGGGATCTGTGGATCTCATTCACCAGTTTTCTTAATGTTAATGAGTTTGCACCGGATGTGGCAGGATTACTCTCTCGACGGACGTTTTTGGGTGACGTATTCGGTGCTTAGTGGAAACCACACGAATTGTTCGCTCCAACGCTTCCAAGTCAGTATTAGACCATTTCATTACTCCAAAGCTGTAGGTCAACAGAGCCACCGCAAATGTGTTTATAGCTTTCACCTTGTTGCCGGCTGACAAAAAGCTCTTCAGGATACAGCTAACACGATGTAAGAACTTGTCCTGCAGCTCTTTCTTGATCGCTGCATAGTGAATACCCCTCAGCTGCAGGAAACCGAGGAACTTGTACGTTTCGCCTTGAATCATTATTTGGATTTCCTCTTGTTCGTTGACACGGAAGCTATTGGCATCCACTACTTTACCTCAGTGTAGATGATTTGATCGTCATTTATCGATACCAAATTCCATATGAATGTCGTTGCTGAATCCCTGCACGGTCTTCTACAGGCAGTGCAACTTCTGTACTGTTTCTGCGAACAGATTCAAGTCATCCATAAATAAGGTGTGGATAATTCTCGTCCTTATTTCTTCGAGAAATGCTACTGTGTGTCTTTTAGTCGATGCAGGAGCCCAGTCACTGGTACCTACTTAATGGACGGCACTGCAGTTAATCGACAAAATCATGCCAAAAAACCTGGGCGTTCTGCTTGATTCAAATTTGAACCTAAAACAGCATATCGATGACGTTGTAGCCAGAGGAAACCAACTACTTGGCGTGGTTATCCGGACAACTAATGAATTCCGCAACCCCATGTGCATCAAAACTTTCTGCAACAGTATCGTTTGTTCGGTTCTGGAATATTCGTGCGTAGTCTGGAGCCCAACTACTGCTTCTTCAATTGCTCGACTTGAGGCGATTCAACGTAAGCTCACGCGATATACCCTATGTTCCGCATGTCGGCTGTTTTCAACACTGTTTCGGATTGCTTCGACTTCGACATCTCAACTCAGTGCTTCAAGGAACGTCTCCGGCTTTTGCCGTGGCCGCAGTGAATTGCGATGCAAATATTGTTTTTGTTATGTTTATTTTTTATTAAAAATGAACTGTTATTTAGGTCATACGGCCTAAGATTAAAATAATAATAATAATAATAATAATATCCCATACTCAGATTTCTCTGTTTCTTGGCTGCCTGACCAACAATGGCTGCATCAATGAAGACCTGGTCTTTACAGCCTTACGTGTTTTTTCGACGTCCTGTTTGTTCTTTGGTCATTACGTTGTTGGTATCGCAACGATCTTTCACTTCCTACGTTATCACTGACGACAATACTTTGTATTAGTTAGAAAGACAGGTAATTGATCTATACTTTTCAGGATTATTTGCATTTTGATCTTTTGGTAGAAAGTAAGTAACTCCCCTGGTGATAAATTCTGGTAGCTTCCTCGGATCTTCCAGCACCGTATTGAAGCATGCCGCTATCTGCTCATGGACTGTCGTCGGCTTTTTATATCAAAGATTGTTTACAAAATCGAGCCTGGTGCAGCTCCATTCCTGGTGTACTGCGTTGCCTCACGTATGTCTTGAGCATTCACAACTAGCACGGGCATGTCTTCGATACCATCACTGAAGCGCTCATCTTCTGCTAACCTCATTCCTTCGCTGTTGTGTTGGACAGGTTTCTCACATAGATTGGCCCAAAACTGTGTAAAGTCGCCAATATCCAGGAACCCCTCTCTAAAGGCGGGCTTGTCATTTCGGAAGGTGGTGCTCGAGATGTTTTAGGATATCATACCGATCACCGATGAAGTGCGAGCAGCCATGGGATCATACGGGGCGGAGTGAGGCTCGTCTAGCGCTACACCTGTACCAACTACAGAAGCAGGAACAAAAGGGCTTTTGCCTGGTGATGTAGCGTTCTCCGTGTTGGTACTGGTGGCTGTAGCGGTGGTGGTGGTGGTGTGTGCGGTGGTGGCGGTGTTGGAGGTGGTGATGGTGGTGGTAGTGGCGGTGAAGGTTGTGGTGGCAATAATTTTTCGAATTGTAAGATGTCCCAAACCTGGCAGCAGCAACACATCCGACAGCACATTGATTTTTTTCCTTGAGGCTCCATATTAGTTGCGAACGACATTAGTCTGTAAAGTATATTAGACTATGATATTAGATTTATAATAGAATTCTAACCGAGCTACGCTGTCGCGATCAAATGGTCGAATCGGATCGGTGGCATCAAAGATACCAAACGGAGAGCAGTTCAATTCCGCAACAATCAATTATTCGACACACAGCGAGCATATGTATATATATATTCATATAACATTAAATAAATTTAAATAAATACTTACCACTCTTTACCAAATAACCACTAACAAACTTTACTAGCACTAGCAATGTAACTCGGTTGGTCCAATATATCGTACACGCGTGCCCGGTTGTTGATGTGCAGAATGAGATTGGCTGTCTGCAATAGAATAGACGATGGCTGTGGCTTTGGGCAATAGAATTGATAAGCGCAATGGTATGTGTAGAGCAGCAGGGCAAAGAAGCAGGATAGCGAAGAGGGGGAGAGGAGGGGCGCAAGTGTAGAATGAAGCAGTTGAGAAGTGTAAGCTCAAACTTTTTTCGGTCGCACTTCGATCGCATTTCGATCGAGTTTTTTGTTTCCTTTTTTTGCGAATGGCTTTCGCATTTCGATATTTTTTTTACACGTGTCGATCAATTTATATTGCATAGGTGTGACGAGGACACGTCAATGAATTAATTCAAAGAGCTGGCAGAACTCACAAAATCCTCTCGTAAAGCACTCAGATCTCACGAAACACTCAATTCTCTCTCAAAATACTGTCATATACGACTGACATTATGACTCGTATCTGGGATGAACGGAAACCAAATGTGATTCAAATGCGACGCTAAAATCTCTTGGAGCATTGCGCTGCGGGACGGTGCGCTCTCTCGGTTTCCGAGGTTCTTTCTCGGTTTCCGAACCGAAAAGAACCTCGGAAACCGAGAGAGCGCGCCGTGTATTTTATATGGGAGCGGGAGAGAACCGTGGTACCGATTCTCTCCCCTTTTTTAAGCCTAGGAAATCTTCCATCGGCTTGATTCTAGGTTTTTACGCACACCATGATAAAAATTACCCGCTCTTTGCTTTAGGGCTGAGAGCAACCGGCCCAGCACAGATAGCCGAGAACGCTGATAGCAGCCGGTTCAGATCGGATCGGTAAGATCGTTGATAACAGTCGGTTCAGGTCGGATCGCAAAGAACGGTGGGAGCAACAGGTTCAGTTTGGGTTAAAAATAAGGATCGCGGACCGGATGCTTGCATGCTGAAACGGATCGCACCTGGCAGTTTCGGAACGCAACGCGCATCATTAATGGTGTGGCGATCATGGTGTGGCCCTACCACTGTTCGGAGCTGACCTCCGGTTGTACACACCGCACACGGATAATCCAGGAAACGTCAGCCTGACATACACCGCGCACGAATTTACCAAATATGTCAACGTGACATAAGCCACGAGGCCGCGCAATACACTTCCGTCTCAGCGATGCCGATCCAACACTCACACAAATACGTGGCGCTAATGTCAACTCAGCAGGGTTTGCCTCCACTATTTTTCGACAAAATTATTCTTGCATATCTGAGCTTTCCGTGTATTACCAAAACACCCGAGGTCTACGGACAAAACTCTCGAGTTTCTTCAGTGCATCTTCAAGCTGTTCTTTTGATATCATCGCGATCACAGAAACCTGGCTCAAGGATGACATTGCTTCGTCTGCACTCTTCGATGACCGATGTGATGTTTTCCGAATGGACCGTAACTCCTCAAATAGCCAGAAAACCCGTGGGGGAGGGGTACTGATTGCGGCTAAAACCATGCATCGTCCCTCAGTAATCACTGTTGCGAGCTCATCAACCGAAAGTATCTGGATCCGCATGCGTGTTGGCACTTCATTCGTTTACGTTCCACCGATTCTTAGTAATAATACCGAATATATTGCCGCTAGTGTTGGGAAAAAGAGCACAATTAGGTGTGCTGTGCGCACACGCACGCACATCTCAGTGTGCGGTGCACATTTCGCACTGTGCGCGCTCTACGCACTGTGCGCGCACTCCGCACTGTGCGCGCACTCCGCACTTTTCGCACAGTGCGAGCACACTTCGCACGGTGCGCGCACTTTTCGCACACTCCGCACAGTGCGAGCACAGTCCGGACTTTTCGCACACTTCGCACAGTGCAAGCACAGTCCGGACTTTTCGCACACTTCGCACATTGCGAGCACACTCCGCACTTTTCGCACACTTCGCACAGTGCAAGCTTCACTTACTTCACTTTACACTGTGCGAGCACACTTCGTACCATGGTGGTACGTACACAAAGACCACGACCACACGACCAATGTCAGCTTTTTCTCTTAGAGTTCATTTACTCAGCCATCGGTCGTCGTCTAACAGTGGATGAACTTGGCGGACACCTGACCTCTTCAAGCCCAACCTCCCCCCCCCCCTCCACTCCGCCCGCCCATCCACGATGGCTATTATTGGTCCCAACAGAAAGCATGTGTAGATCCATGCAAATATTGGAAACTCCATCGATTTGACATACACCTGTTTCGAATCCTTTAAAGGGTATAGACAATATTTTTTCAATCTAAGAGCCCCCTTCTACGCTGCACTTCATTCCTCGCTCTTCTTTTCCACCCTTTTACGCATGGCAAAAGCGCAGAACGCTGAAACACGCGCGCACTGCTGAAATCAATACAATTTAATCATCGTTGGCCCAAGGCATTGGGTAGAGCGAGAAACAACATAATTCTTTGCAAGTGTGGATGGCCGGTGCACGAGCACACCGAAACCGCGCGGAGACATTTGCTGTGAGAATCGAATGCACAGAACGCTGCGCTTGACCACCATCGAAAACCCGTTACATAAACACAAGGATACAACACACCCAGAGAAAAATTTAAAGGCCCCGAAACACAATATCAACACAGCGGTCCGTAGCCGAAGAAATTATCAGGAAAAATCGGCTGACATCAAGCACGCGTTTCTTTAAAACAACTATGAACTGTGAAGGTCGTAGGTAAACGACGCTCCAGTGGGTTGAGGTTTCTCTTGAATTTGGCTGAGATGGAACGTGTCTGTGCTTGTACTCGGAGCCACCGCTTTGCGATTGTGCAATAAAACAGACAGCTGGTTTCACGCGAAAACTGTTACAGGTGTCCCCCGAGATACGACTGTATTTGGGACCGAAAAAATGGCCCAAAGCAGGGCGTAAGTCGAAATAGTCGTATGTCGAATATCTGTCAAAGTTAAGTTTAAAACCGAAGTTGAAGAGGCGAAATCTATGATAACGTGATTTTTATTTGCAACAATGTTTGATAATGTATTAATTTTACACCGAAAGTCGTTTACGCGATATAAATATCAAAGATCGGCTAGTTGTAGAATCTTTGGAAATGTGTTTGTAACGGTTTTCAGCACAGAAATTCAAAAAAATACATCAATTTCTTCTCACTGACAACTTTTCACTGTCAAAATCAAAATCGTCGTATCTGCGAATCGTCGTAACTCGAGGGGGTCGTAACTCGGGGGACGCCTGTATTCGCGTCGCAGGCTTGCGATAGCAGCGCATATTTTGATGCAAAAATTACAATTTTCACTCGGAGCCCTAGTCAAATTTTGTGATTAACTTAGGGGCCTCCAAACTTTTCAGCTCGCGGGCCGCATTGCTTCAAAAATAACTATATTGAGGGCCATTTGACGCTACCTTTAAATGATGAGTGAACGTTTAAATCTCGTTTTTACAACAAAATACTAACGATACTAATACAGTTGATTGATTTTTGTCTAAGAAAAGTAAAAAATACATTTTTATTTGAATAAGTCATAATAACGTAATATTTATATTAACTCTGGCAAAGTCATCGTGGGCCGCATTATAAGCTCTTGAGGGCCGCATGCGGCCCGCGGGCCGTAGTTTGGAGACCCCTGGATTAACTGAAGAGAAGACATGGGACAGGGCGAGAGGGGGGGGGGGGGGGGCGATGGGCATGTGTGTGGTATGAATGTGTGCAAGCGATTCAAGGATCTTTGATTCGCCCCGACTTGAACTCGTAGCACCAACGGATCGGAGTCGCTAATGCTAACTGATGCTAATGCTTAACACGTTGTCTGCCACCATACATGCCCACTGAACTGCCCCGTCAGGCCACGGAATCACTCTTTGAAACGAATGCATTTGCTTTTGCATTGTTTCTCTTTTAAATCAAATTCACCAATTCTCTTTGTTGTCTCAATCGCTCCACAATGTCGTTTGTTGGGCTTATACCATGGAATTTCATTCTTGGAAACCCCCCTTTGCAACGCTTTGGTGACGCGCATGCAAACGATGCTACAACAATGACAGGCAAAGCATGGGCCGATCAAAGGCACGTGAAACTGTGAAAAGATCGTTTTCGTATTGTCCAAGCTGTCCCGATCAACCTCAACTTTGTGATGAGTGTTTTAAGATTGTGCATCAAAAGTAAAGGATGAATAAATGAACTCCAAGATCTTATAATTATTGCTCATTCTCATTCTCATTCTCAGCTTTGTGGAACTATCTCAGGTCAATAATAATGTAAACAATCATGGGTCTTTACTTGAGCTTATATTCGTGAGCCCGCGTATAATTGAGAATGGTATGAGAATTTTCCGTTCCATAGATTGTTTAACTGAGGAAGACCGATATCATCCGAGCTTGCTGGTCAATATTACACTTCCATCAACAACCCAGACTGCTACGGAAGTCACTGGATCGAACAGCTTGAGACATCTCGATTTTATAAAAGCTGATTTCCCAAAAATGATTGACGCTTTTGCCAATACTGACTGGTCATTCCTTAATTCTGATAGCAATCCCACCTTATCAATCGATTCGGCAATCGACTCCTTTCAAATTAAGGTTGGTCTAGTCCTTCACAAATGCTGCCCTACTTTACAAGAGCGCGCAGCTTCCGGTCCCCCGTGGGGCAATAGAGAGTTAAAAAGACTTAAATCTACGAAAAATAGAGCTTTACATTGTCTCGTAAAGTCTAATCTTCACTCCGACAGACTATTGTTTAACACTGTTAGTGGCAACTATAGAAGATTCAACAGGCATCTGTAAAGAATCTATATCAACAAACTTCAACGAAGTATATCCAACGATCCGACTTAAATTATTTCTTTCGTTAACCGTAAGAGGAAAAATCCAAAAATCCCGTCAGTAATGCCACTAGACACCGAGAAAGCCTCAAGTGAACTTGAAATCAGTGAGCTCTTTGCCAAAAAATTTAGTTCAGTTTTCGACCTTCAATCTTCGTCACCAATTAATATTGCAACTGCCCTGCAGCACACACCCGCGGATGTTCTAGATATGTCTATAAATGATATTGTCATCACAAATGAATCGGTAGAAAATGCAATCAAACAAATTAAACCCTCATTTATCCCGGGTCCGGACGGGATTCCAGCAATAGTCTTACAGAAGTGCTCAACTTATCTTTCAGAGCCACTGGTCCATCTGTTTAAGCTTTTTCTGCACAGTTCTACATATCCTACTATGTGGAAGTCTTCGTGGATGACACCCGTTCATAAAAAAGGTCCGAGACATGTTATATCTAATTATCGTGGCGTAACTTCCCTATGTGCATCAGCAAAAATACTCGAATTTCTTGTCCAGGAAGCGTTAGTCAGGGGTGGCTTGAATTATATTAGCCCAAGCCAGCACGGATTTGTTCCCAAACGATCGGTGTCGACCAATCTCGTTCAATTCGTGTCTGAATGCCTTACGGCAATGGACGGCAAGTCACAGATTGATGCAATTTATACTGACTAGTTAATTTGGCCCGGTTACAGGGCTATGCGAGATAATTTCTGGGGTATATAATAACCTAAGAATGCGTGCGACGGATTTCTTAACAAACAACGCAAATTTATGTGGTTTTAATTGTATTTTATTGTTGTATTGTTTATTGTATTAAGTGATTGGCCAAACAAGCGGCCTTATCACTGAATTAAAACTAAAACTTAAATAACTAACGCAGTGTACAATGACAAAACGGATCAACAGAATCTAGTAGGTAGGTGCCAGTCAAAGAAAATGTAACGCTGATTAAATTTACGGGCCATCGCAGTCATTGGGTCGTTCTCGCTATATGCACGTCTTGTAAGGTCAGTTCTTATTAGTCTGCCCGACAGACAAAGAGAGCGAAATTTACAGGCGAGGGGCATCCCAAGTAGCAGAGCCGAAGTTTTTCAGAGATTTTTCTGTGTGCCAAAGCGAGATGCCCTGTCTTCTCTCTCCAGATTTTGGACAGCAAACCGCTGCGCGTGTAGAGGTGTGTGCGTGTGACGAAAAACGATGGATGAAAAACGCGAGGAGCGGGGTCCGAAGTCTTTCGTTGGTCACACACACATGCATCTACCGTTGGATTGCGCTACACCGAGTCTACCCATCTCTCTCGATCTACCATGATTTTTTCTGCTATCGCACTCATCTGGGAGTTAGGCATCCTCAGTCTGCCCAGAACTTTCGTTGTGGAAGGATGTGCGGGAGTGATGTGCGATTTCTTGTGTCCCCAACTATCCTTGTTTACGTTTTGCGCAGTGTTGCTTCTTCTTCCATTGTGGAATGATTTAGCCTAGCAAATTGTTGAGGTAAGTTTCTTGATCTCATATGTGCTTCAATGTACTAATTTAACTAATGCTTATCGTCTTCAAAGTTACAGGTGCATGCGCCATTCATCAACGCCTACCTGTTGCCATCATCAACAATCTTCAAAGTGGGTGACGGAAGGAAATTGTTTTTCAGTTTTAAAATATTAAGGTAAGTGTTGCTCTCATCATATACGTAAAACTATCCAAAGTAATACGTATTACATACATTAATTATTGGTTTATTTTTATTGACACCGCTCAGCACAACTCAGCCACAAAACAACGCACTGGATTACGCTAAGAACCTGTCGAAACGCGGGCGCGGTAGAAGAAAGGAAGAACGAGAGGATGAAAAACTAAAGTCGGCGCGCAGCTCTGATGGTACCCCGTACGCGGTAAGAAGAAAAAAGATCGAGAGGAGGAAGAACGGTAAATTTGGAAGGGGGTGAACGTTCTGCCGTCTACACAGTGTGAGTATGCCAAAGCACGTGTTGGAAGGGAGAGAAAAAGTATGGAATAAACCGCATGCGAATGTGTGCATACAGCAAAAGTAAACATGTGTGCCTCATCATTTCTATAAGCAATCCGAAAAGGGGGTGGAGCAAACACATTGGTATGCGTGAGGTGCAGAAGAAATCAGAGCGTTATAGTATGTGTGAACGCGATCGTTCGGGTGGAAGGTGTCTATGTGGGCGTGAAACCACATTTCCACTTCTACTGCAAGTGGGCACGTAAGTGGGTACATATGAGTACAGGACGATCCCATACAAAACTTCGGCTTTTGCGGACTGGGCGATGTCCCAACTACCATCACCCGAACAACCGTTGACGAGCCGGCAAAACACGACTTCGATGTCTCCGCCGTCGACACCGACTTGAACGCCGAAAGCCCGAAAGTGCACTTAATCGATTTCGCATGCACCGTCGCTGCCTGCAGCTACGTCGACCGCCAGCAGCATCGACCGCCAGCTGCACCAACCGCCAGCTGCACCCCACCACCACCTATCCTACGACATATGGAATCGATCGTATCGACCGGTGTTACCAGGGCTCAATGGAAACTCGCATTCCTCTACGATACCAGTAACACCGATCTAGGAGGGGAATCCTGTAGCGACCAGAGCGCCATCTGGTGCGCACACCTAGAACTACCGATAGAAAATGTTTAACGGGCTAGTTAGGCAGGGACTGCACAAAGCTAGAGCAGGACAAACAGTGGTAGCATGCTGCACCGCAGCTATAAAAACGGTGGCTTGCTCCATACACGTTCTCTCTCGTCCTAAACGTTTCAACACCGACACGCGCATATCCGTCCGGCTTACCCAACGCTTCTTCTCCGGCAACTCTCGAACGAACAACACTAGTTTTCGCGTCTCTCCCGAACTCACCGTTCCGCGGATTAAAAGAAAAAAAAATAAATCGAATTCTACCAAAACGTAGTTCGCGAAGCGTGTTGCGTATCTTTTAAAAAAATTAGGGACCATATTTGTGGCGCCCCTAAAATACTATTGATTACTCGGAGTTTTTTATTTAATTTAGTACTTTTATACACTTTATCATTTATTTCATATGATTCGTGCAGGAAATTATGATATTTCTGGCTTTTAAGCGGTTTCAATTTGTTAGCGAAAATGCAATTTATACCGAACTTGAAGCAAATTGTACTGATTGGACATTTGATCTGTCAAATTTAGAAAACCGCGTATCTCCGAATCCGCGTAAAACGAGAACCGCGTAACTCGGGAACAGACTGTACACGCATACGTTATGAAGAATTGTGGGCGATCGGGGGAAAATGTGTGAGTATGTGTTGATACGGGTTAGTGAGAATCATTATCCAATAATTATTTTAAGGTTGCTTTTTGTTTAACAATTAGAATTAGAATCTGCAATTATCTCACACTGAAGATGTACAAAATAAAATAAAAACCTAAAACACATTATACAAGTAATTAAAAAAAAAGAATTTTAGTCCGAACAGTATAACGGGAGAGCGAGTTTCGTTTGGAAGAGCGGGGTTTTCAGACAAAACAGGTTTTTTAGGAGAGCAGAAAACCTCTGGAAGCACGGGAGAATGTAGCATACATAAACCAAATGTATGATACACGCTGTCGCACGATTTCAAAAACCTTCTCTATACCCAACCAGCATTATCGCGCGATTTTTATGTGTATCTATCATTTTTCTCATTCTAACATTCAGAAAATTTTTCATTCTGTCTTGCTCTTCTGGGTGTTGGTCACTTTTTGCTCGCAACTTGGCTGTGTCACTTCAACCATCCTCATGTTTCATATGGCTCTTCTCTTTCCATCGTTCGAGAGAAACTCTTGTGTCTCGCTTTTCTGGGACTTTTCCAATTTCGATTGCTACACCAAGCGTTCACGCAAGCGATCTTCTCTCGTCCGCTCTTTGTATCATTTTACAGGTACTCCCCGATATACGCTATTAATGCGGACCGGAGGCAATAGCGTATCTCGAATATTAGCAAATGTCGAGTTTTCAGTCAAATTATAGCTAATTTTCATATAATTTTGCATGAAGTGGTAGTTTTTAGCCACTAAATTAGTTATTTGATATGATTTCAACTGAATATTACAATTGTACACCTTATGAAATGGTTTTTAATATTCGACCAAAAGGGAATTTATTTTGAATTTGATATTCGATGTGCCAAATTAGTACAATTTGCTCAAAGAACTTTCAAATTTAGACAAAAGGCGTACAGCTAAATCGCGTATATCGAGTACGGCGTATATCGGGGAATACCTGTATAGCCACCAGAGGAAGGCGCTGCTTCGCGTTCACATGAAGAAGTGGTAGTGTGAAATCAAGTTTGTAAGCAGAAAGACGCGTCGATGCGTGCTCGTTTTTTCTCTCGTGAAACCAGTACGGAAAAAACTATTAGGTACCCAACCGACATTATCGCGCGACATTTTACAATTTTGTATGAGAAAAAACGGGCTCAAAACGTTCTCAAATCGTGCTCATTAGCAGCACTAAAGAGCACGTTTCTGCAACGGTGCGACAGCGTGTATCATACATGTGGTTTCTGTATGCTACATTATTGTTCAATTTCTTTCATTCTCTCCTCTCTCCCAAAACAAACACAGACTCTCTCTCATTTTTCCATTCCACACATTCGCTCTTTATTTTACCACTTTACCTCTACTCACACATACACTTTTCAATACTCACACAATTCACACTGCCGAAAACCCGTTGCGGGATACACACGTCTTGCCTGCCTTCTCTCCTCGTTCTTCCTTTCATCCAGCGTTGTCTTCGCGTTAAAAATTCTTCCTGCTTGCCTCCCCCTCGCTGCTCCCAGATGCTGCGCTAGCGTGCTGGATGATCGTCCCTACCTTCCTGCTGCTTCTCCTCTCCCAGGCGGTAGCACGTTGGAGGATCGTTCCTGCCTTCCTGCCGCTTCTCCTTCGTCCGGCGCTAACGCGTTGAATGATCGTTCCTGCCTCTCCTGTCCTTTTGTTTTTGGCACTGCTGATGAAAGAGGGAAATATTATCTATTTTGAAAACCGCTGTTCCATTTAACGCGAAGCATAATACTTACCAACCAATTGATTACTTCTATCGTGGTCCGTGCTCACTTCCGTTTGTGCGTGTGTTACGATTTGCTATAGAAAACGAAATTGGTTTGATATCACCAATTATTAATACCATTCAGTTTAAGACAGATTGATATAATCCTTTATTAAAAGCTGTACTTACCAAATAGTTTTTTCCGTACTGGTTTCACGAGAGAAAAAACGAGCACGCATCGACGCGTCTTTCTGCTTACAAACTTGATTTTACACTACCACTTCTTCATGTGAACGCGAAGCAGCGCCTTCCTCTGGTGGCTATACAGGTATTCCCCGATATACGCCATACTCGATATACGCGATTTAGCTGTACGCCTTTTGTCTAAATTTGAAAGTTCTTTGAGCAAATTGTACTAATTTGGCACATCGAATATCAAATTCAAAATAAATTCCCTTTTGGTCGAATATTAAAAACCATTTCATAAGGTGTACAATTGTAATATTCAGTTGAAATCATATCAAATAACTAATTTAGTGGCTAAAAACTACCACTTCATGCAAAATTATATGAAAATTAGCTATAATTTGACTGAAAACTCGACATTTGCTAATATTCGAGATACGCTATTGCCTCCGGTCCGCATTAATAGCGTATATCGGGGAGTACCTGTACAATTATACAAAGAGCGGACGAGAGAAGATCGCTTGCGTGAACGCTTGGTGTAGCAATCGAAATTGGAAAAGTCCCAGAAAAGCGAGACACAAGAGTTTCTCTCGAACGATGGAAAGAGAAGAGCCATATGAAACATGAGGATGGTTGAAGTGACACAGCCAAGTTGCGAGCAAAAAGTGACCAACACCCAGAAGAGCAAGACAGAATGAAAAATTTTCTGAATGTTAGAATGAGAAAAATGATAGATACACATAAAAATCGCGCGATAATGCTGGTTGGGTAAGTACAGCTTTTAATAAAGGATTATATCAATCTGTCTTAAACTGAATGGTATTAATAATTGGTGATATCAAATCAATTTCGTTTTCTATAGCAAATCGTAACACACGCACAAACGGAAGTGAGCACGGACCACGATAGAAGTAATCAATTGGTTGGTAAGTATTATGCTTCGCGTTAAATGGAACAGCGGTTTTCAAAATAGATAATATTTCCCTCTTTCATCAGCAGTGCCAAAAACAAAAGGACAGGAGAGGCAGGAACGATCATTCAACGCGTTAGCGCCGGACGAAGGAGAAGCGGCAGGAAGGCAGGAACGATCCTCCAACGTGCTACCGCCTGGGAGAGGAGAAGCAGCAGGAAGGTAGGGACGATCATCCAGCACGCTAGCGCAGCATCTGGGAGCAGCGAGGGGGAGGCAAGCAGGAAGAATTTTTAACGCGAAGACAACGCTGGATGAAAGGAAGAACGAGGAGAGAAGGCAGGCAAGACGGGTACGTGTGTATCCCGCAACGGGTTTTCGGCAGTGTGAATTGTGTGAGTATTGAAAAGTGTATGTGTGAGTAGAGGTAAAGTGGTAAAATAAAGAGCGAATGTGTAGAATGGAAAAATGAGAGAGAGTCTGTGTTTGTTTTGGGAGAGAGGAGAGAATGAAAGAAATTGAACAATAATGTAGCATACAGAAACTACATGTATGATACACGCTGTTGCACCGTTGCAGAAACGTGCTCTTTAGTGCTGCTAATGAGCACGATTTGAGAACGTTTTGAGCCCGTTTTTTCTCATACAAAATTGTAAAATGTCGCGCGATAATGTCGGTTGGGTACCCAACCGACATTGTCACGTTGCAAGCGGTTTATTTTGTATAAAAAAAGTGTTCTCTACCCAACCGACATTATCGCGCGACATTTTAAAATTTTGTATGAGAAAAAACGGGCTCAAAACGTTCTCAAATCGTGCTCATTAGCAGCACTAAAGAGCACGTCTCTGCAACGGTGCGACAGCGTGTATCATACATCTAGTTTCTGTATGCTACATTATTGTTCAATTTCTTTCATTCTCTCCATTCTCCCTACAAAGACTCTTACTCTCTTTTGTCCATTCTGCACATGCTTACGCTCTTTATTTTACCTTCTTACTCGCACATACATATTTACATACTCACACAATTCACACTGCCAAAAACCGGTGCGGGATACACACGTACCCGTCTTGCCTGCCTTCTCTCCTCGTTCTTCCTTTCCTCCAGCTTTGCCTTCGTCGAATGGTGTGTACGCGTCCTGCTTGCTTCCCTCTTGCTGCTCCCACGTGCTGCACTAGCGAGCTGGATGTTCGTCTCTACCTTCCTGCCGCTTCTCCTCTACCAGGCGCTAGCACGTTGGAGGATCGGATCGTTCCTGCCTTCTTTCCTCTCCTGTTCTGTTTTCGGCACTCCTAGGGATAGAAGGAAATATTAACTATTTTGCCAACAGCTGTTCAATTTAACGTCAAGCACAATACTTACCAACCAATTGAATATTGCTTCTGTTGTGGTCCGTGCTCACTTCCGTTCGTGCGTGTGTTACGATTTCTTTAAAAAAAAACGAAATTGATTTTATATCACAATTATCAATACAATTCAGTTTGATAAAGATTGATATAACCCTTTATTAAAAACTGTACTTACCAAATAGTTTTTCCGTACTGGTTTCACGAGAGAAAAAACGGACACACACCGACGCGTCCTACCGCTTGCAAACTTGATTTCACACTACCACATTTTCATGTGAACGCGAAGCAGCGCCTTCCTCGTGTTCCTATACAGGTATTCCCCGATATACGCCATACTCGATATACACGATTTCGCTATACGCTTTTTTTCTAAATTTGACGGTTCTTTGAACAAGTAGTACTAATTTTAGAAATCGAATGTCAAATGCAAAATAAATTCCCTTTTGGTTGAATATTAAAAACCATTTCAAATGGTATAAAATTGAAAAATTCAGTTGAAATTAGATCAAATAACTAATTAAGTGGCTAAAACCTACCACTTCATGCAAAGTTATACGGATATTAGTTATAATTTGACTGAAAACCTCGAAATTCGACTTTCGCTATTGTATATTCGGTGATACGCTATTGCCTCCGGTACGCATTGATAGCGTATATCGGGGAGTACCTGTACAATGATACAAAGAGCGGGCGAGAGGAGAACGCTTGCGTGAACGATTGGTGTAGCAAGCGAATTTGGACAAGTCCCAGAAAAGCGAGACGCAAGAGTTTCTCTCCAACGATGGAAAGGGATGAGCTAAATGAAACATGCGAATCGTTGATGCGACACAGCCAAGTCGCAAGCAAATACAGACCAACACCCAGAAGAGCGAGGCAGAATGAAAAATTGTTTGAATGTTAGAATGAGAAAAATGATAGATACACATAAAAATCGCGCGATAATGCTGGTTGGGTAGTTCTGCTATCGAGAACGATTTGACCGCGCTATAGAGAACACTTTTTTTATACAAAATAAACCGCTTGCAACGTGACAATGTCGGTTGGGAATGGCACGAGAAATTGTCGCTCTCATCGCTCTCTTGCCATGAGCTACGTGCTCACTCAATAACTGTAACGTCAGCCCGGCGTTCAAAGTGTTAAGAATGTAGCTTAAAAAGGTTTTTAGGGTTAATAGTAATTCATCGATCAAATACAGATTTTAGAGAAGGCAATAATAATTAACAACATAATTATTATATTTTTACTCAGAATTGAAACGATGAGCACGGTACGAGCGACAAGCGATGTATGGCAACACTTCAAGAAAACGGAAAATGCTGGAAAATGTTTATATTGTGCTAAGATCATTCGATGCACTAAAGGATCGTCATCCAATTTGAAACGGCATCTGACTGCAAAACATGTCGGAATACCTTTAAAACGCGTTAATGCTTGCTCGTCGAATGGAGAGTGTAATGTTGAGGAATGTACCCCAATTCAACAATCCTCAGCAGGGATTTCTCGACCGGCCACCATGGACTCTTTCTTTACTCCACTGAAACCGCTTACAACAGAAGCCAAAAAAAAGCAGGATGAGCTTTTATTAAAACTAATTTGCCAAGAGTCACTTCCTATCTCTATTACCGAAAGTGAGGCGTTTAATAAATATAGTTAAGGATTAAATCCAAACTATGAATTACCTAGCCGCAAAACTGTTTCAGAAGCAATTTTGAATCGGGAGTGCAACAAAAGCCTGCAAAAGGTCAAAACTGCTTTGGAAAATACCACAAAAATAGCGCTGACCTCAGATGGATGGTCGAACATCAATAACACTAGCTTTTATGCACTAACAGCACATTACATCGATAACGATAATAAGTTATGTTCCAATTTACTCGAATGTTCGGAGTTTGCTTATCAACACACTGGACATAATATTGCTGAGTGGGTAAATGAAGTAACAGAGAAGTTTGATATAACGGAGAAAGTAGTTGCTTTAGTAACTGACAACGCGAGTAACATGTCATCAGCTGCAAAAGAACTAAAACAAGTGAATCATTTTCCAAGTTTTTGCACATAGTTTAAGTTTGGTTGTTAAAAAATCGAAAGAAAAAGCAATTGCAACCACATTTCACGAAGTAAAACGTATTGTTACGTTCTTTAAAAAAAGCAGTACGGCAACCAAAAAACTTTCCGAAGTGCAAACACAATTGAATTACCCCGTTCTTAAACTTAAACAAGAAATTGTTACTCGCTGGAATTCTACTTACGATATGCTGGAACGGTTTTTTAAGAACAAAATACCATTACTATCTTGTTTAGATACAATTAAGATAAAAACTTCTCTACAAAACAAAGATTGGATTGTGATAGAGCAGGCAATCAAAATTTTACAAAACTTTGATTACGCTAAAAAAATTGCTTCATCAGAAAAAACCGTTACATTATCACACATGGGACTCCTTATAAAAATTCACATTACTAAAACTACTGATTTGTTGAACGAAGAATTAGAAAGTTCAGTGCGAAAATTAGGAAACAATTTGATTCATGGTCTTGAAGAAAGATTTGATCCCATGTTTCGAAATACGATCGTAAATCAAGCAATGCTACTCAATCCACGTATGAAACGGCAAAGTTTTGAAAACGAAGAAAATAGATACGAACAAACATACCAATCTATTATCGATATTATCGAAACAATCTATCCAAATCAGCCACATCATTATTACAATTGCAGCCAACATCCAACATTATTAATACAGCCACATCAAACTCTCAAACTCAAGACAACCAAGAAAAGGATCAATATTGTCAACACTTATTTGGAGACTTTGTCAGTAGGATATCTATTAGGCAAGTGGCTTTCGATCCTAAAACTAAAGCAAAACAAGAACTAGACGGTTACATTGCATCGGAATATGCAGAACTAGAATCTGACCCTTTGGCATGGTGGAAACAAAACCAATCTAGGTTTCCAAACCTGTATAAATTAGTACAAGGTATTTTTTGTATACCAGCCACATCCGTGCCGTGCGAACGAGTATTCTCAAAATCTGGACAAATATATACCGAAAAAAGATCGCGATTGGATCCTAAAAAACTTACTGAGCTACTTTTTCTACAACACAACGGTTTTTAGATTAATTAAGAACTTTAAAATTAAGTTTCAATTGTTTGAATTCAAAAACTGGTCAGAGTAATTGATTTGGAACTTCCAAACGATTTAATCTTTGCATAAATACATTTTTACTCTTAGATTTTATTTGAGGAGTTCTCAATAGTTAAGCTGAAATCGATTTAGTTTATAAGGAAGTGATATGAATTTACATTTAAATAAAAGTGGAAAAGTAAAATATAACATTATTCATTATTCATATCAAATTGTCAAATGTTGATTTTTTCACTTTTTTAAGTAGTGAAAATTGCATTAACACCATACAGTTTTTACTACCTGCTGGTGCAGATTTGCAAAAAATAGGATGGAATCTATATTAATTACACACTCATCGTACCAAATCATACCCCACCTCGGGCGTGCGAACGAATCACCGCACGCGATCAGTTCATTTCACTGAGTGAACTGGACCGCACTTGATCTTTTAAAAAGAATCAATATTCCCATGTCTAATTTAAAGCGCAATTTCCGCCATATACGCCCCACCTTAGGCGTGTTTTTGCGGCTATTGGTTCTTGTTTGGCTCCTTCACGAACCTTCAATGGAACAAATAGTTTAAGGTGGTCAATACCTATAAGCAATTTAGGAGTTTTATTTGTGTAACATTGAATAGGAAGGCCTTTTAAATGTGGAAAACGATAGATATTTTGGGATGACAATGATTGGCTGGGTAATTTAAATTGCTAACTGTTCTAACGTTTGCTAGTGAAAATATTCTAGATTGATTATCCCAGATATTTTTAGGTTAACTCGCTCGGAGTCTTCTTCGATTCTTGAAATTTGTCCTGTCCACACAAGCTGCAGTAGATCCTTTTTCCCATGGACACCCAATTCTTTAGCTAAAAACATTTCGATCATGGTTAGGGAGGATCCTTCGTCGACTGGTATTATAATAAATAAACATTCTTCTTTTTTTTATATGTGCGCACTGTGATTACACGGAGCGACATTCTGATTTTCCGACGATTGATGGAGTACCCAACCAGCATTATCGCGCGATTTTTATGTGTATCTATCATTTTTCTCATTCTAACATTCACAAAATTTTTCATTCTGCCTCGCTCTTCTGGGTGTTGGTCTGTATTTGCTTGCGACTTGGCTGTGTCGCATCAACGATTCGCATGTTTCATTTAGCTCATCCCTTTCCATCGTTGGAGAGATACTCTTGCGTCTCGCTTTTCTGGGACTTGTCCAAATTCGCTTGCTACACCAATCGTTCACGCAAGCGTTCTCCTCTCGCCCGCTCTTTGTATCATTGTACAGGTACTCCCCGATATACGCTATCAATGCGTACCGGAGGCAATAGCGTATCTCGAATATTCAATAGCGAAAGTCGAATTTCGAGGTTTTCAGTCAAATTATAACTAATATCCGTATAACTTTGCATGAAGTGGTAGGTTTTAGCCACTAAATTAGTTATTTGATCTAATTTCAACTGAATTTTTCAATTTTATACCATTTGAAATGGTTTTTAATATTCAACCAAAGGGAATTTATTTTGCATTTGACATTCGATTTCTAAAATTAGTACTACTTGTTCAAAGAACCGTCAAATTTAGAAAAAAAGCGTATAGCGAAATCGTGTATATCGAGTATGGCGTATATCGGGGAATACCCAACCAGCATTATCGCGCGATTTTTATGTGGATCTATCATTTTTCTCATTCTAACATTCACAAAATTTTTCATTCTGCCTCGCTCTTCTGGGTGTTGGTCTGTATTTGCTTGCGACTTGGCTGTGTCGCATCAACGATTCGCATGTTTCATTTAGCTCATCCCTTTCCATCGTTGGAGAGAAACTCTTGCGTCTCGCTTTTCTGGGACTTGTCCAAATTCGCTTGCTACACCAATCGTTCACGCAAGCGTTCTCCTCTCGCCCGCTCTTTGTATCATTGTACAGGTACTCCCCGATATACGCTATCAATGCGTACCGGAGGCAATAGCGTATCTCGAATATTCAATAGCGAAAGTCGAATTTCGAGGTTTTCAGTCAAATTATAACTAATATCCGTATAACTTTGCATGAAGTGGTAGGTTTTAGCCACATAATTAGTTATTTGATCTAATTCAACTGAATTTTTCAATTTTATACCATTTGAAATGGTTTTTAATATTCAACCAAAAGGGAATTTATTTTGCATTTGACATTCGATTTCTAAAATTAGTACTACTTGTTCAAAGAACCGTCAAATTTAGAAAAAAGCGTATAGCGAAATCGTGTATATCGAGTATGGCGTATATCGGGGAATACCTGTATAGCCACACGAAGAAGGCGCTGCTTCGCGTTCACATGAAAATGTGGTAGTGTGAAATCAAGTTTGCAAGCGGTAGGACGCGTCGGTGTGTGTCCGTTTTTTCTCTCGTAAAACCAGTACGGAAAAACTTTTTGGTAAGTACAGTTTTTAATAAAGGGCTATATTAATCTTTATCAAACTGAATTGTATTGATAATTGTGATATAAAATCAATTTCGTTTTTTTTTTAAAGAAATCGTAACACACGCACGAACGGAAGTGAGCACGGACCACAACAGAAGCAATATTCAATTGGTTGGTAAGTATTGTGCTTGACGTTAAATTGAACAGCTGTTGGCAAAATAATTAATATTTCCTTCTATCCCTAGGAGTGCCGAAAACAGAACAGGAGAGGAAAGAAGGCAGGAACGATTCGATCCTCCAACGTGCTAGCGCCTGGTAGAGGAGAAGCGGCAGGAAGGTAGAGACGATCATCCACCTCGCTAGTGCAGCACGTGGGAGCAGCAAGAGGGAAGCAAGCAGGACGCGTACACACCATTCGACGAAGGCAAAGCTGGAGGAAAGGAAGAACGAGGAGAGAAGGCAGGCAAGACGGGTACGTGTGTATCCCGCACCGGTTTTCGGCAGTGTGAATTGTGTGAGTATTGAAAAGTGTATGTGTGAGTAGAGGTAAAGAGGTTAAATAAAAAGCGAATGTGTGGAATGGAAAAATTAGAGAGAGTCTGTGTTTGTTTTGGGAGAGAGGAGAGAATGAAAGAAATTGAACAATAATTTAGCATACAGAAACTACATGTATGATACACGCTGTCGCACCGTTGCAGAAACGTACTCTTTAGTGCTGCTAATGAGCACGATTTGAGAACGTTTTGAGCCCGTTTTTTCTCATACAAAATTGTAAAATGTCGCGCGATAATGTCGGTTGGGATCCCAACCAGCATTATCGCGCGATTTTTATGTGTATCTATCATTTTTCTCATTCTAACATTCACACAATTTTTCATTCTGCCTCGCTCTTCTGGGTGTTGGTCTGTATTTGCTTGCGACTTGGCTGTGTCGCATCAACGATTCGCATGTTTCATTTAGCTCATCCCTTTCCATCGTTGGAGAGAAACTCTTGCGTCTCGCTTTTCTGGGACTTGTCCAAATTCGCTTGCTACACCAATCGTTCACGCAAGCGTTCTCCTCTCGCCCGCTCTTTGTATCATTGTACAGGTACTCCCCGATATACGCTATCAATGCGTACCGGAGGCAATAGCGTATCTCGAATATACAATAGCGAAAGTCGAATTTCGAGGTTTTCAGTCAAATTATAACTAATATCCGTATAACTTTGCATGAAGTGGTAGGTTTTAGCCACTTAATTAGTTATTTGATCTAATTTCAACTGAATTTTTCAATTTTATACCATTTGAAATGGTTTTTAATATTCAACCAAAAGGGAATTTATTTTGCATTTGACATTCGATTTCTAAAATTAGTACTACTTGTTCAAAGAACCGTCAAATTTAGAAAAAAAGCGTATAGCGAAATCGTGTATATCGAGTATGGCGTATATCGGGGAATACCTGTATAGGAACACGAGGAAGGCGCTGCTTCGCGTTCACATGAAAATGTGGTAGTGTGAAATCAAGTTTGCAAGCGGTAGGACGCGTCGGTGTGTGTCCGTTTTTTCTCTCGTGAAACCAGTACGGAAAAACTATTTGGTAAGTACAGTTTTTAATAAAGGGTTATATCAATCTTTATCAAACTGAATTGTATTGATAATTGTGATATAAAATCAATTTCGTTTTTTTTTAAAGAAATCGTAACACACGCACGAACGGAAGTGAGCACGGACCACAACAGAAGCAATATTCAATTGGTTGGTAAGTATTGTGCTTGACGTTAAATTGAACAGCTGTTGGCAAAATAGTTAATATTTCCTTCTATCCCTAGGAGTGCCGAAAACAGAACAGGAGAGGAAAGAAGGCAGGAACGATCCGATCCTCCAACGTGCTAGCGCCTGGTAGAGGAGAAGCGGCAGGAAGGTAGAGACGAACATCCAGCTCGCTAGTGCAGCACGTGGGAGCAGCAAGAGGGAAGCAAGCAGGACGCGTACACACCATTCGACGAAGGCAAAGCTGGAGGAAAGGAAGAACGAGGAGAGAAGGCAGGCAAGACGGGTACGTGTGTATCCCGCACCGGTTTTAGGCAGTGTGAATTGTGTGAGTATGTAAATATGTATGTGCGAGTAAGAAGGTAAAATAAAGAGCGTAAGCATGTGCAGAATGGACAAAAGAGAGTAAGAGTCTTTGTAGGGAGAATGGAGAGAATGAAAGAAATTGAACAATAATGTAGTATACAGAAACTAGATGTATGATACACGCTGTCGCACCGTTGCAGAGACGTGCTCTTTAGTGCTGCTAATGAGCACGATTTGAGAACGTTTTGAGCCCGTTTTTTCTCTTACAAAATTTGAAAATGTCGCGCGATAATGTCGGTTGGGATTATCCCAACCGACATTATCGCGCGACATTTTAAAATTTTGTATGAGAAAAAACGGGCTCAAAACGTTCTCAAATCGTGCTCATTAGCAGCACTAAAGAGCACGTCTCTGCAACGGTGCGACAGCGTGTATCATACATCTAGTTTCTGTATACTACATTATTGTTCAATTTCTTTCATTCTCTCCATTCTCCCTACAAAGACTCTTACTTTCTTTTGTCCATTCTGCACATGCTTACGCTCTTTATTTTACCTTCTTACTCGCACATACATATTTACATACTCACACAATTCACACTGCCTAAAACCGGTGCGGGATACACACGTACCCGTCTTGCCTGCCTTCTCTCCTCGTTCTTCCTTTCCTCCAGCTTTGCCTTCGTCGAATGGTGTGTACGCGTCCTGCTTGCTTCCCTCTTGCTGCTCCCACGTGCTGCACTAGCGAGGTGGATGTTCGTCTCTACCTTCCTGCCGCTTCTCCTCTACCAGGCGCTAGCACGTTGGAGGATCGAATCGTTCCTGCCTTCTTTCCTCTCCTGTTCTGTTTTCGGCACTCCTAGGGATAGAAGGAAATATTAACTATTTTGCCAACAGCTGTTCAATTTAACGTCAAGCACAATACTTACCAACCAATTGAATATTGCTTCTGTTGTGGTCCGTGCTCACTTCCGTTCGTGCGTGTGTTACGATTTCTTAAAAAAAACGAAATTGATTTTATATCACAATTATCAATACAATTCAGTTTGATAAAGATTGATATAACCCTTTATTAAAAACTGTACTTACCAAATAATTTTTCCGTACTGGTTTCACGAGAGAAAAAACGAACACACACCGACGCGTCCTACCGCTTGCAAACTTGATTTCACACTACCACATTTTCATGTGAACGCGAAGCAGCGCCTTCCTCGTGTGACTATACAGGTATTCCGCGATATACACCATACTCGATATACACGATTTCGCTATACGCTTTTTTTCTAAATTTGACGGTTCTTTGAACAAGTAGTACTAATTTTAGAAATCGAATGTCAAATGCAAAATAAATTCCCTTTTGATTGAATATTAAAAACCATTTCAAATGGTATAAAATTGAAAAATTCAGTTGAAATTAGATCAAATAACTATTTGGTTAGTTAGTTGATTTAGTTATTTGATCTAATTTCAACTGAATTTTTTAATTTTATACCATTTGAAATGGTTTTTAATATTCAACCAAAAGGGAATTTATTTTGCATTTGACATTCGATTTCTAAAATTAGTACTACTTGTTCAAAGAACCGTCAAATTTACGTTAGCGTATTAGTTATTTGATCTAATTTCAACTGAATTTTTCAATTTTATACCATTTTAAATGGTTTTTAACCATTCGGTAGTGGTAGGTTTAGTGGCTAAAACCTACCACTTCATGCAAAGTTATACGGATATTAGTTATAATTTGACTGAAAACCTCGAAATTCGACTTTCGCTATTGAATATTCGAGATACGCTATTGCCTCCGGTCCGCATTGATAGCGTATATCGGGGAGTACCTGTACAATGATACAAAGAGCGGGCGAGAGGAGAACGCTTGCGTGAACGATTGGTGTAGCAAGCGAATTTGGACAAGTCCCAGAAAAGCGAGACGCAAGAGTTTCTCTCCAACGATGGAAAGGGATGAGCTAAATGAAACATGCAAATCGTTGATGCGACACAGCCAAGTCGCAAGCAAATACAGACCAACACCCAGAAGAGCGAGGCAGAATGAAAAATTTTGTGAATGTTAGAATGAGAAAAATGATAGATACATATAAAAATCGCGCGATAATGCTGGTTGGGCTTGTGCAACTTTCAACGAAACAAACTACAGGATTGTTGCATGGCCTTCGCCCGTGCGATCGCAAACACCTAATGCACTTTTTAGCTGCTCGTATAACATTCCACTTTTCACTTGTACTGTACCTTACAAATTTCCTACAGTCTCGTATTTCGCGATTTCTCAACTTGCACGCGTAACACATTTGGTCTTCATGATTGCTGTTGTTACAGTACAACGGTCCGACAAAATGTAAACAAACAAGATACCGTATGGGTTACGATACGGTCCGCAAGAGGGAGCTCCGTAGGTAAAGAGATAGGGAATGAAGGGAAACGACCTTTCTTCGGGATTAAGACGAGAGAGAGAGAGAGAGTGTGTGTCTTCGGGAGAAAGTAGAAAGGTACAGTATCGGACATTAAGATAGGACCCTTTTTTTTCAATGCACCGTGCACTTGTTTTGCCACGTTACTTGTGTTTGTGTGTGTGTATATGTGTGTGTGTATGTGTGTGTGTGTGTGTGTGTGTGTGTGTGTGTGTGTGTGTGTGTGTGTGTGTGTGTGTGTGTGTGTGTGTGTGTGTGTGTGTGTGTGTGTGTGTGTGTGTGTGTATGTGTGTGTGTGTGCATGTGTGTGTGTGTGTAGTAGTAGAAAGAGAGTGTGCTTTTTAATGTGTATTAGCAAGTGCGCGGGTTTGTGTCTGAAAAACATAGCTTGCCATGATGTCATATTGCGTTGAAATTATTCTTATTATGTGTGTTATCATGTGAAACATTGTGCGTTTACACTTGGATAAAAACTAAAGTTTGCATCGACAGCAGCGCTTGTTCCTCGGACGAAAACGCAGGTGTGCTGTTTCATGAATGTGAATGCGACACCGGTGCGAAATGGACACGCGCACAATAGCAATGAACTCGGCATTCCCTCACAGGTGTTTCTCCAGTGCACGCCATTGAAAGGCCTTCGTGCATCTCTGCGTTGCACGTTGTGTGCGAATGGTAAACTTTGTGCGTGCATTGAGCTGGCGCGCTGTTATTCTTTTCAATGGGCGTTTTGTTTCATGAGCGCGGCAGTATTCTTTTCTCGATTTTGAAGGGAAGACGCTTACTCGCGTACTCGTTGATAGTTTTATCCATGCGATGTTTTCGCTGCTCCAAAACGATGTAATTCATCGCGTATAGAAGTAGAACGCAGGCAGAGCACGGGATCAGCCGTGTCCAAGTTTTTAACCAGCGCGTTCTTGACGGTCCAAGCAAGCTACGTTAGTAACAATGGGTCGAGGTAAACGTTGTACCGATCATCAGCGCCATATGTAAAAGCGAATGGCTGCTGCTGGCATTAAGCGCAAAAGGATCGAGTTCGTAATGGAACGATCGCGCACTTTTGTGGCAAACGCGCTTCGGACAACCGAAACGTGCTTAGACAACTGAAACGCGCTTGGACAACCGAAACGCGCAAGTCAACCGGACGTCCTCAGAAGACCACGGCGAAAGAAGACCGTAACATTGTTAATATATCGAAAACACACTGATCGCGAGGGCGGTGGTCCTGCTTATCACACCAAAATCCTAACCCAAAACACAAAAAAACTACTTACAAATCTATCCGAAACGACCTACTTGTGAAACAAACACACACATCAATACACATTCAAACATACATCCACACACACACACACACACACATGCACACACACATACACACACACACACACAAACACACATACACACACACATACACACACACACACAAACACAAGCACATACAAACCACACATAAACTTGGCCCAACGGGTGCACGGTGCGTTAAAAAACCACCCTATCTTTCTGTCCGATACTGTATAAAAGGGATGGCCGCGGAGAACATAAGTTTCTTTCGAACCAGTACGGATTTTTAAGACGTTATAAGAAACCGCGCATAGCGCATTGCAACATAAATCAAAACATTCGAAAGAGCACTATTTCAGTTGCGGGAAGCAACATTTTACAAAAAAAAATCGAATTTTAATTGGAAGTTCGCGAAAGTGCGTCAAAAGTTTGCGCTTGAGGAAAGTGCTCGGCGTGATACGAAAAGGTGAACGACCTGCTGTGTTAACAGAATGGCTGACCCCGTGTGTGCAGTTTGCAATGGAGCGGATTTAACCTACAGTGTGGTGTGCAGCCGTTGCACTCGAACATTTCATCAACAGTGCACTAACGTGGATGACTCAGTGTATGACCTACATTGGTTCTGTGACATGTGCACACCAGGATCACCAGCTCCGCGCCGGGATCTGCCCCAAGAGACCCTCTTACATCTAACCCAAGCGCCTACCATGAGACCACCATCGCAACACTATGCCAATCCGTTAGAGCATAATATAACGGAGAACCAACCCCCCACAGCGAGAGATGATGGTCAGTCATCTCAACTGACCTTGCGAGCAGCGCTTTCTGCCGGTGTACCCCACCAAAGCGCAGCTCCTTGCTCGCCAACGGGAGGTCAGTTAGAGCAAGTTGCAGCATCTCAACAGATCTTGCGAGCTGCGGCCACCGCCGGTGTACGTCACCAAAGTGCAGCACCACCTGTGTCAATGGGAAGTCAGCAAATTACTGCAGGAGAAGTCGGCCCAAGTGCTCAAATACCCCTGAGACAAGTAGCATCCAGTGTCGTGTCGTTGGAGACGGGCACGGTATTTCGCCCACTTATGCCAATCCATCATGCTCGTCCGGTCAGTATTAATTTGGAGAATCCGTGTACCTCTTCGAGAACAGCTGATTTACCGACCGACCATCCCGTAACTGAAGACACCCTGAGGGAACTCAACAGACGCTTCAAGTGGGAAGTGGGATAGCAGCGCCTTGAGAGACTGATGGAAGCGGTGTTAGAACGACTTAGCGACGAACCGGATGGAGGGCGACGCCGTGCCAGTCTGTATCATCCTAGTTCTACTATTTACGAAGATCAACAGACACACGACCTAAGCCGCAGCCAGAAATCAGCGCAACAAGCCGTAAGCGCGCATCTACCAGAGTTTGACGGAAACCCCGAAGATTGGTTCCAATTTGAAGCATGTTTCGAGGAAACTACAAAACTATGCGGCTATTCTGACGGAGAAAATGTAGCACGTCTGCGCCAAGCACTGAAGGGAAAGGCGCTGAAAGCGGTGCAAAGTAGATTGAGAAGGGGAGAGCACCTTTCGGAGATCATGGAAACACTACGGAACACATTCGGGCGTCCGATGACAGTAGTGACTACGCTCCTCGAACAAATACGACGCCAACCCGTCCCTAAAAATGAACGCCTTGAAAATCTAATCGATTTCTCTCTTTCAGTTGAAGAGATTTGCGCCACAGTGAGGACGAGTGGGGTCAAAACTAGTTATGATGGCCCAATATTACAGGAGCTTGTGGACCGTTTGCCCCTGACAGTGATGTTGCTATGGGGAATGCATTGTCGAACCTTAAAAGCTGTAACCCTGCACGAGTTCGGAAAGGAATCGGTTCTGTACGTGAAACCGTTGAAATATGAACCACAAGTGCGATGCCACGTTAATACACTCTCTGTGGGTGAGTCGATGGTTAACGAAGGTACTACATACCTTTGCAACGGAGACTGTTCGAACCTGCTTTCATGTGCTGCCTATTGGAGGATGAATCAGATGGACCGTCTGAATTACGTCAAGAGACAGCACCTGTGCCGCAGCTGTTTGAAAAAGCACTTTGGCCCATGCCCCCAGGACATTATATGCGGCAAGGCAGGATGTAATGGGAAACACCATCCGTCCCTGTTCGATCTTACGATTTCGATTCGGATAATCTTTTCTTTCGTGTTTCGGTGTAACTTTTCTAGCGCTCGATATTTACCGGCGGTTGTGGCTTGTTCAGTTGCAAAATTAGAAGAGAGTTTATTTGAAGAACTACACTTATACTTATAAACTAATCGCCCGAGCCGAAAGCTTTTGAGGTAGTTAGCCGAAAGCTCAACGAAGCAATCTTCGTGTTTCGATAAACACGATTAAATGACAGGGCTTCCGTGCCTGTGTCTCAACAGACATAATAGAGAAAGTATCGGAACCGAGCAGCTGGGTTTCACCCATGGTGATAGTTGTAAAATATTGTGGAAGTATTCGGCTTTTCATAGACATGCGGCAAGTTAATAAAGCAATTTTGCGAGAAACGCATCCACTACCAACCATAGAAGTAGGAGAATGAATGGGGCTAAATACTTTTCTCGCCTTGGCATAAAGGATGCTTTTCGTCTACTACTGCTCGATGAAGAAAGTAAACCTCTCAACTCTTATTACCCACCGTGGCCTTCATCGTTATAAACGAATGATGTTTGGGATTTCGTGCGCTCCAGAGAAATTTCAAAAAATATTGGAACAAGTTTTGGCCGACTGTCCAAACACCGTCAATTTTATCTACGATATCATAGTTACGAGAAAAACTGAGACCGAACACGATTTAGCGCTAGAGAAAGTGATGGAAAAGATTGAGGAATATGGCATTTTACTTAATCAATCCAAGTATGTTTTCAAACTCACAGAAATCGAATTCGTTGGCCAACGCTTTAACCAGAACCGAATTCTCCCTGCATTAAACAAAATTGAAGCAATAAGAAGCTTTCGGCCACCCAAAAATTGTGAAGAGGTTCGGAGTTTTCTGGGATTAATTACTTACGTGGGAACGTTCATTCCAAACTTAGCTACATTTTCATTCCCACTACGCGAATTAACAAAGAACAACGCCAAATTCGTTTGAGAGCGAGACCAGAACAAAGCATTTAACGAACTGATCCGGTTAGTTTCTAACGTCGAAAGATTAGCCCATTTTGATCCTCATCTAAAACCCGAGTAGTGGCAGATGCGTCCCCAGTAGGGTTAGGAGCCGTCCTCCTTCATTTCCAGAACGAGCAGCCTAAAGTGATAGCTTATGCTAGCAAGAGCCTAACGAGCAACGGTATGCACAAACAGAAAAGGAGGTTAGTATGAGCCGTGGAACGGTTCCAAATCTATCTATTCGGAATACGATTCGAGCTGGAAACGGACCATAAACTTCTAGAGGCTATCTTTAGCCCCACATCTTCTCCTTGTTTGCAGATTGAGCGTTGGGTCTTTAGGCTGCAGGCTTTCAGCTATGATGTAATTTATCGCAAAGGAAAAACGAATATAGCGGATCCTCTTGTCAAGTCCTACCGAAGTAATAGAATTTGACCCAGATTATACAGTATATATCCGCAGCGTGATGGAAAATGCTGCAATCGATTTTCAAGAGGTAGAGATTGCTTCTTCGAATGATGCCGAAATGCAGGCTCTTAAGGAGTGATTGGAAAAAAATACGTGGAATTATACGGATGAACTACTGAAACTTTACCAAGCATTTCGATTGGAACTCGGAACAGTTGGAGACCTACGGGGCGACTATGGGCTTCGAACGACGAGATCCGTTCGCCGCGGTTGTCAGAAGGCGCTCACTTGGCGCTCAGTTTTAAAATAACGTACCATTGAGAGACTGTAAGAAGCGCGCGAAAGAATGAGTTCTACCTGCCGGGGTCGAACGTTCCCGTTTGTATGGGGAGATATCCGCGAGGTTTTGCGCTGCGGATTTGGAACGAATGTTGTTTTCAATGTAACGTTTTGCTTTAAATTTTGCTTTAAATGATTGAAGTGAATTGAACTTAGAGGTATGTAACATTTTAAAAATGTTTTGTGATCAATTTCCAATGAAATAAATTTTCATCAGTTTTGAAAATGTATATAAAAAACATAAAATTTATCGGAATATAACTATACATACAAATATCTATAAGAATATAGTTCTATAAATACAATATATATATATATATATATATATATATATATATATATATATATATATATATATATATATATATATATATATATATATATATATATATATATATATATATATATATATATATATATATATATATATATATATATATATATATATATGTATATATATATATGTATAGAGATATTTTTTTGTTTTTTTTTTTTTTCAAGAAAGTGAGTAAAGCTGCCTTATAATTGATAACAAACCATCCAATAATGATGTATCGAATGAAATCCAATACCAACGGCAAAAAAATTCAAAATTCAAAACTATCCTTAAATCGTAGATATAAACGTCTTTAAATGCTTGACAGTTGTATCTCATGATTCTCATTCTCTCATGAGCGTCGAACGGATTTCGTCGTTCGAAGCCGGTACTCGCCCCGCTAGTAGTCCGCGGTAGAAAACTATTAATACCGAAAGCCATCCGGCAAAGAATGCAAGAACTGCAACAAAAAAAATGCAACAACGGCTATGATGTACTTGCTGGTGGCCAGGAATGGATGAAGCTATTGCTCGACTGGTTAGCAGCTTCTCAGGCTGCCAATTGGTCAGCCAACCAAATAAACCGGAGCCCATGAAGCAAAGGCCACTACCACATAAGTCTTGGGTAGATGTAGCAATCGATTTATTGGGCCCACTACCAACTGGCGATTATCTACTAGTTATCATTGATTACTTCAGTCGGTACAAAGAGGTCGAAATTGTTAAGAAAATTACAGCGATCCAAACATCTGAACGACTTGAACGAATATTTGTGCGACTTGGCTATCCGAGAACCATAACACTCGACAATGGAAGGCAATTTGTGAGCAATTATTTTGACAACTATTGCAAACAGCGAGGAATATTGCTTAACAAGACAACCCCATATTGGCCGCAAGAAAATGGTCTGGTTGAACGCCAGAACAGGTCTTTGCTAAAAAGGCTGAAGATAATTCAGGCCCAGAACAGGGATTGGGAAAAAGATTTGGAGGCGTATCTCTCCATGTACTACGCCACCCCACAAAGCACCTCAGGGAAAACACCGAGTGAGTTGATGTTCAACCGAAATATCCGGACAAAAATACCATCATTGGGAGACGTTAGCACCGGATCTGCATTACCAATCACTGATTACAGGGAGAGAGATACATGTAGGAAGGAAAAGGGATAGTGACAGAAGATCAACGACGCAAAGCTAAACCGTCTGATATAATAGTAGGAGATAGAGTCATATTGAGGAGTACAATGCCAGGCAACAAACTGAGTACACCCATGGGACAAACAGATTGCAAAAGTTATTGAGATGAAATCAAATAGTAAATAAATAATTTGGAGAATTGTATGTATCGTTCATTATTCGGAAAAAGGGAGATGTGGTAAGTGTTGTAAGATCTCGGCTTGATTCCGCTCCTTGCTAGAACGCGGTATAATCTGATAACGATGACAGATAGTCAGAACACATACAGAACGGAGTGAAGCCAGTTCGTGCATGTTACAGCAAGCTACTCACCACAGGAATATTAGAACTTGTTTCTATTTCATGCATTGCTGCTTGGGTATAGGTTAAATGATCCCCAGGCAAGTAGAAAATATTGTTATATTTACTAATTATCTGTTTAATACTGTTGTTAACTCGGAGGAGAATTTCGGATAAAGTCTTGCGCGTTTCTTTCTGTTTTCTAAGCTACCAATAATTACCAATCTTGTAACTACGATTTGCCAGAGAAGAAGAGGATGTAAAAGCCGTTTTCGTCATCTATTTATTAAATCTAAACCGCTAGTAATGTCAGCGTAAACAAGTTAAAAAAATGATCGGATTTTTTCCGCTCCGCTTCGAACTGCTCGACTCCAGCAGTTGCTCCAACATCCTCCCCCACCTTGACGGATGTCAATAAACAATTCTACGCATTGCCTTCATTAACGGTGCTAAGAGGTAAGATGCAAACCTTCGTAATTGGACGCGTAAATGTTCCCTTCGCTGTTTTTAGTGTTACCACGCGTACGATGTAGTCCTCTTCGGGATGAATTTCTGTAATACGCGCTAGAGGCCAACGCGTTGTTCGTAAAGATTCGTCCATTCAAATTACCATACGACCTACGAGTATGTTGTTGTTGTTGTACGACCAGACCACGTGTATCTTTTTTGCAACTCTTGTAGCTATTCTGTTGCCCAATGTTTCCAAAACCTTTGCACTAATAATTGCCATTTTTGTAGATCGTCTAATGTGCATGCTTTCAACTGTGTGTAGTCCGGTTCCGGAACGGCATACATCGATGTTCCGATTAAGAAGTGTGTTGACGTGAGGGCGGCTAACTCATTCGGATCGTCGGATAATGGTAATAACGGCCGAGAATTCATTGCAGCTTCTATCTGCTGAAATATGGTACAGTATCCTTCATATGACAACCGGGTGTTGCCTAGATGTCGGTAGAGATGTTTCTTTGCAGTCTTAACTGCGGATTCCCACAATCCGCCGAAGTGTGGAGCTTTTGGAGAGGTAAAATGCCAGTTTATCCCCTTATCGGCACAATCGGCAGCAATAGTGTTGCGGTGTTGCTCATCCTCAAATAAATTTAAAAAGTTCCCTTAGCTCGCGTTTCGCTCCTTCAAAGTTTTTTCCATTGTCGGAATGGATGTGCGCTGGTAATCCACGCCGTGACGTGAAGCGTCTTAGGGCTGCCAAAAATCCTGCGGTTGTCAAATCTCCTATCAGTTCCAGGTGAACCGCTTTCGTGGAGAAGCACACGAATACACAAAGATAGCTCTTGGCGGCTGCGGTCTTGCGATGCGCAGGCTTAAAATAGAACGGGCCTCCGTAGTCCACCCCAGTGATGGAAAAAGGCTGGCTAGGTGTGATGCGGGATGATAGTAGTAGCCTTCCGCTGGCATGTTTTCGTTCCTTGTGGAAGTGCTCTGCTAAAAATAGCAGGGTAAAAGTGTGGTATTTGGGTATTACCGCAGGATGCTTAGCTTGATATGGTAGCTGAGACAGGTATAAACGACCTCCCACTCGAATTATGCCTTCCTTGTCCATGAAAGGGGTCGATTTTCGTAAGGCCGATGGGTTTGGCAAGGCTTCCCCTTTTATCAGTTGCTTAATTCCCACAGAGACGGCATCTTGGTGTGCTAGTTTACATAGAACTATGATGAATGATGCGCTAGCCAGTCTGGGCCGGGTTTCCAAAGCGTGCTTTGCTTGAAGTGTGTTGCGGATATGCCTTGGGAGACCAGATCAGCAGGTTTACAGGTAGCCGGAACGTGCCACCATTGCCGTGGATGCGAAAACTGTTGCACTTCCCCAACTCGATTCACTACAAACGTCTTCCAAGTGTTGGGTGGTGAAGCAATCCATTTCAGGGTTACAGTTGAACCGGACCAGAAGATGGATTCGGCAGAAGCAATCTGCATTGCATTCTTGACGCGATGGTGAAGGTGCGCTCCCAGGACAGCTGCACTAAGTTCCAGTCTCGGCAGTGTGACGCGCTTCAAAGGTGCAACGCGAGACTTCGACGCTAGCAGGCTGATTTGCACTTCTCCCTTCGCGGTCTCACAGCGTACGTATGTGCATGCTCCGTAGGCAGCTTCGGAGGCATCGGTGAAAGTGTAAAATTCTACCTTTGAATGTGGTAAAAGTACATAGCGATTCGTTTTATATTCAGCTAAAGCTTGCCAATCACCTTGAATTGCTTTCCATTTTTTGTAGATTTGTTGCGGTACAGGTTCGTCCCAGCCGGATTTCAGCAATCATAGCTCCTGCATCAACATTTTTGCTCGAACAAGTATCGGTGCGATCAGTCCGAGTGGGTCGTACATTTTTGGAAAGTTGGATAAGATCGATCGCATAGTTGAAGAGGTGTCATCGATGCCGACATTCGAATCGAAGATCATCGGTTTCGGGCTTCCACGAGATGCCAAGCGCCTTGACCGTTTCATTGGGTACGAAATGTAGTGATGATTGCGTGCCAATCAGCACTCAGACCGGAAAGCACACCAAGCAAGTTAGACGTCCACTTGCGCAATTCAAATCCTCCCTTGGCAAGCAACTCGGACAACTCTCGCCGCAGAGCAATAGTCTCTTCCATGGTGTTGGCACCACTGATAAAATCATCTACATAAAAATTGTGCTGTAGAGCTCTGGAAGCAACAGGATAATTGGCACCTTCATCTTCTGCTAGCTGAAGTAGTGTCCTAGTAGCAAGGAACGAGGATGGAGAAAGTCCGTACGTAACTGTGTTCAGTTCGTATATGTGTACAGGTGTGTGTGGCGTGAAGCGAAACAGTACTCGAACTAATCGGCGATCATCTGGGTGTAGCGCAACTTGCCGGTACATTTTTGCTATTTGCTGTCACCGACCAAGGCAACCTTGTATGTACGGAATCGCAGAATTATGTCCAGCAGGTCATCTTGCACAATAGGGCCAACACAAAGTATATCGTTTAAGGAATAGCCTGAGCTTGTCTTTGCCGAGCCGTCGAATACTACCCTCACTTTTGTGGTGGAACTGGATGCCTTAAAAACCGGATGATGCGGCAGGAAGTAAGCATTTTCGTCGTCAGAATCATTTCTTATCTGAGACATGTGGCCAAGCTCCAAATACACTTTCATGAACTTGTGGTAGTCGGATTTGAGCTGTGGATTCCGTTCCAACCTCCTTTCCAGCAACTCAAAACGGCGAAGTGCAGTTGCTTTAGACAGGCCAAGCTTTTCGTTGAAATCAGGCTGTCTGGGTAGACGCACAATGTGCCGACCCGAATCGTCTCTTTGGGTGGTTTCTTTATAAAAGGATTCGCATCGCCGCTCATCTGGAGAGTACGCTTCTTTCATACTTAGCTCCTCTAGCTTCCAAAAGCGTTCCATAGAATCCTCCAGAGATGCCTTGCATATGATTGTGGATGCAGTGTTGCAATCGCTCGGCGGTGCAGAATCTTGAGGAGTGGTGGGCCCAATTATAACCCAACCAAATACGCTATTCAACATTGTCGGAAGGTTCGGAGCAAGTTTGTGGTGATTTACGTTCACAAAGAATAAAGCGTAATGACGAGCGCCAAGAATGATGTCGATTGGAGATGATTTGTAAAATTGTGGGTCCACTAAAACGATTTCAGTTGGTATTTATTTATTTATTTATTTATTTAGATACAAATATCTGCCTCAGAGGGCTAAATATAGGGTAACTTACGGACTAAAACTTAAAATTAATGATAACAAACAAATACTTAAATCTAGCTAGACAAACATATACTACACAACAAGCAATTTGTAACACAGCCAACACAAGTAAGATGAAAGATTTAGGATGGGGAAACAAATAGGGAGTCATATAGAGGCACTGTTGAAGCGTTGGAGGGATCGAAAAAACCGATCATTAGTGCCATAAAGCGTTCTTCTTGACGGAATTTGAAGGAAATCGCGGCGTCGCAGAAAGCGAGCAGGCAGGTACAGCGGTATTCTGTTAAGTAGTGAACGACAATCAATCTCGTTCCGAAGCAAACCTCTGATAAGCAAAGCTTGAGAAGCAGGGCGACGATCGTGCAGGGTCATCAAACCAAGCATACGACACCGGACCTCATAAGGGGGAAGAGAAGCACCCGATTGCCCTAAAAGACGCCTAATGGCAATACGGGTGAATCTGCGTTGAACGCTTTCAACCCTTTCAATCCATACCGAGCTGACTGGGCACCACACAACGCTAGCGTATTCTAAAATAGGGCGGACTAAGCTACAGAACAGGGCTTTAAGGCACATAGGGTCACGCACATCATTTGCCATAGCACAAATCATTCCTAATACACTATTGGCATGGTTAATGGTGCGCTCAATATGTTGATTGAATGACAGCTTTGCATCAAGGAGAACCCCAAGATCACGAATGACATTAACACGATTTAATACAACGGAGTTCAATGAATAATTATGGGACAACACATTTGGGCTCCGAGAAAAAGATATACAAGCACATTTATCGATACACAGCGAGAGAAAGTTTGCAGAACACCAAAAGGAGACGGAGTCTAACAGACATTGAAGAGAGACACATGAATTAGAGTCAGTGATAGGACAAAATATGTTTAAATCATCAATAGCAAACATTAAGAAGGAATCGGAAGGAAGAACAGAGCCCACATCATTGACAAATAAAATAAAAAAGTAAAGGACTCAAGACACTACCCTGGGGTACACCAGACGAACAATGAAACTTATAAGAAAACCGTCATTCAATTTAACACAGCAAAAACGATTCGATAGAAATGATTGTAGCCATTCAAGAAAGAAAGGAGAGAAGCCAAGTTTCTTGAATTTAGCAATGAGCAGAGAATGGGGGATTTTATCAATCGCAGCTTTGAAATCGGTATACACAGCATCATCCTGCAAGCCAGAGTCCAAATTTGAGAGCGCTGAGGAAACAAATTCCATAAGATTAGTAGTGGTGGAGCGGCCAGCCATAAAGCCATGTAGATTTGGAATGATCCACGATTTAACCATTTCCATAAGAGGTAAACGAATCACAGATTCTAAGACTTTGCTGAACGCAGATAAAATAGATATGCCACGATAATTAGAGATACAACCACGATCACCCTTTTTAAAAACTGGCCTTATCCATGCTTGTTTCCAAATATTCGGAAAAGTAGCAGTAGACAAAGAAAGATTAAAAAGGAAAGAAACAGGAAGGGCTAGTGCTTCACAACAATGAAAGAGTAAAGCAGCAGGAATACCATCAGGACCCGGCCCTGAGGATGGTTTAAGGTTACCTAACGCACGTAAAACAGAAGCAGTGCTTCCAGAAACAAATTCAACATTCAGGACATTGAGAGGGCTGAATGAAAGACTGGCCTCAAAGCTTGCAGAGTTATTTAAACCATTTTCATAGACACACGAAAAATGATCAACAAAAAGCGAACGAAGGTCATTCGGGCGCGTAGCAAGCACATCACCAAGTGACATACTAGTAGGGAGGCCATTATTGTTTCTCATAGAGTTTATGTAATTCCAAAACGCTCGAGGATTTGAACGGAAACGAGATTGAAGACGCAAAACATATAATTTATGGCGATATCTGTTATATGATCTGTAAGCGGATGCTACATATTTAAATAACCTACGCGTGTACGGTGAACGCCAAGCCCTGTAAGCACGTGTGGCCCGATTTCGATCCCTAAGCAGAGAGCGCAGATGGCGGTCGGACCATGGAGGGGAAGGAGGTGGTCTGAAGGGAGGAGAACAGGAGTTTAAGGAAGTGATAAGGATAGCATTGAACTGTGTTACAGCCTCATTGATGGACGTACATTCAAACAAAAATGACCAATCAATAGAGGAAAAAATTACATACAGCCTAGCATAGTCAGCCGTCTTATAATTATAAATAGGACTAAGATTAACACTTTGCGCAAAAACAGGTAAGTTGGCAGTGGATAGATATTCAATTTCAAGAACAAACGGAGGATGGTGGGCATCAACTTTTACAAGAGGAAGATCTGCCTTATTAACGGAACACGGCGTGAAGTTAAGAGAAAACAGTAGTATAAGGTCAAGCACGCGACCATTATGGTTTGGAATATTGTTTAGTTGACAAAATTCCATAACGTTGAATAAATCGACAAAAGGTGCATGACATAGCAACGCATTATGAGGTGTATAGTGCTGGAAAGGTGCCGTTAAATTAACAGAATTTATCCACTGCAGAGAAGTTTTATTAAAATCACAAAGAAGAATAAGTTGGTCCTTGTTACGCATGCGGGCTTTGACATCGTGAACGCATTCTAAAAGTTTTTCAAACGTAGCGGAATTTGGGGCAAGTGTGCCATACGGGGCAAGAGTGCCACCAAGCATTTTTCCTTAAAAACTTTAGTTTAATGATCAATTGTGTATACAGTTGGTTACTTTCCAATGACTAGGTATACTGAGCCGAATTTCATATAGACCAATCGATATTTCCCATTGTTTTGAACTGATTTATGTTGAGTTTCAAAATTGAGCAGAATATTATAATTTTTGAATCCAATCAAATAAGCTCTCAAAAATCAAGCGAACAATCAACCGAGAAAATATTTACACCACCGCATAGCTGAGAAAACGTGAATTTTTTTGTGGGGTTAGTTGAAAAAAACTTTCTTTTTGTCACTGAAAAATTCAATTTCAAAAAAGTTACAACTTTTGGGGCAAGTGTGTCATCTCTGTTTGGGGCAAGTGTGCCACCATCTTTCATAGGCGCGAGCTGTCAAAAATGTAAACATTGTTGTAGCGTGCTGCGGAATGGTGCGCTATTGTGAGCGGATTCCACGCCAGAAAAACAGAACAGTAACAAACCATATTGTGGTACAGTTGGTGGTCAAAAAGGGTTCATTGGTGACTAAATACATGTAGGAATACAAACACTAGTGGTACAAACGTTATAATTTCCAATTATCTAAGAAATACGGTTATTTTAACCAGGTGGCCGTCTTGCCCCATACGAGTGGCACTCTTGCCCCATAGCCCAAAAAACAACGTCTTTTTGGACCCTTTTTAAAACGCTTCAAAAACTGTTTTATTTGCACTTTTTTCAAGCGAAACTCATTTATAAGTGAGGAAATAGATGTAAAATGGTTATGAGATTTAAATCGGCTCTTGAAAAACACGTTTTAGTGAGTTATAACTTGAAATGCTTAAGGTGGCACACTTGCCTCAAGTTCCGCTAATTGAAATGAAAAATCCTTCCGTGGTTTTAGAATGCAAATAGACTGTTTTAGAGCGAAAATAGAGTTCGTTATAGCCATAATTGGTGCTATAGCCACAATTGGTATATTCACCCTAATCGCCATCGAACTCGGGCAATGCTATGGTGGGCAGCTTTATGCCTTGCAGCGGGTTGCTGCGAGCCCTATGCTGCGACCGCTACGAGGAATTTGCCTATATTTTGCCTTCAAAGCAGCTTGCAGTCTTATGAGTTGCGGTTCAAAATCTTCGCGCAGTGTTGCGTTATAAGTCATTTCTTCAGCAGTGGTTGCACTATCTTATTGCACTATCACCATATCAGCTGCTGTTGAATGCTTTCCAAATCCTTACACATTTGTTCAAATATGTTTATTCGCGTTTCAACCTCAATCGAGTCCCGCTCAGGTTGGTAATCTTGGTTAAATTATTCATATCGTCCCAAGATAGTTAGCAAAATCGTTCTTCTCGACGCCAAGATCGCCGGTTGCACGGACATTTTACAAGTTTAGTTATTGGTATTAGCGTAATGTAAAGCCAGCCAAACGATGCGAGGGTTACAGGAGGGTTAGCGTAAGCGCGCGCAGATAATATTTACTTTATCGAAAAACTCTCGACTAATCAGGATTTCGACACTATTCTGGTCACGACACCAATGTTAACTCGGAGGAGAATTTCGGATAAAGTCTTGCGCGTTTCTTTCTGTTTTCTAAGCTACCAATAATTACCAATCTTGTAACCACGATTTGCCAGAGAAGAAGAGGATGTAAAAGCCGTTTTTGTCATCTATTTATTAAATCTAAACCGCTAGTAATGTCAGCGTAAACAAGTTCAAAAATTGAACGAATTTGTTCCGCTTCGCTTCGAACTGCACGACTCCAGCTGTTGCTTCAAAAACTGTTCTCCATTGAATATGATACAAATGATTCAAATATATCCTTTTCATAAATTCTGCCGTTCTTTCTGATCCGACTAATTTCCCTCGTTTGATCGTATCGAATAAATCGCAATCTGCCTGTTATTTTCGATACATGGGAGCAATTCAAAATTTCCCTAGCGAAATTTTTCAGGGATAATGAACACAAACTCATGCCATCTCTTGCTATTCACCAGCCCAACTTTCTCGATGAACTTTTACAGATCTCTTTGTTCATTGTGCTCTTTGAAGATCTCTTTGTTCAGGGAAGGGTTAAAAACTGATAGATAACGATTCATGTTCATGAAGTAGTTATGGTCAAATGGTAATGGTGTAAGGCCGCGGGGCCATGGGGATTCTCACCGCTCATTTTCTCAAGCACTCATGAGTGCTTTTGAGAAATCCTCGTTCTCAGCGTTTGTCGAATCGGAACAAAATCAGTTCTGAGAATCTTTGAGAATCTTTGAGAAAGTTGACGATGCAGCGATCGGATAACTGAAATATAAGCAATTGTGCTATTTGTTTTTCGATAATCTCTTTGGAAAATGTATTCAATATTTATAATTGAAAAAGTTAAAAAAAATGCGATCAAAAATATATTTTCTATTTAAAGCTCCAAATAAAACTTGAGTGGCTTTATCAGTTTCTCAGAGTGAGAAAAATTGACGACGGCCACGAGCTCGCGTCTCAGAACAAGTTTTGAGTGCTTGAGAAACTGAAATGAGTGCTTGAGAACGTTTTCTCAGCTTGAAAAAGCCCCATGGCCCCGCGGCCTAATGTATCTACCATGGTCGACCTGAGTTCAATTCCATTTTTATTGTTTTCATTGATGATTTAAAGTTTTCTTTTATTTTTAAAACATCCAGCTCCAATAACTTCAAACCCCTTTACTCATTGTTAGAAATGCGTGTTTAATAGTCAATCTATTATTGTTATTGTTTTATTTATTTCTTTTAATTCATTTAGTATCAGTACCTCTTCATACACAAGGAAGGACAAAATATGTTTAAATCATCAATAGCAAACATTAAGAAGGAATCGGAAGGAAGAACAGAGCCCACATCATTGACAAATAAAATAAAAAAGTAAAGGACTCAAGACACTACCCTGGGGTACACCAGACGAACAATGAAACTTATAAGAAAACCGTCATTCAATTTAACACAGCAAAAACGATTCGATAGAAATGATTGTAGCCATTCAAGAAAGAAAGGAGAGAAGCCAAGTTTCTTGAATTTAGCAATGAGCAGAGAATGGGGGATTTTATCAATCGCAGCTTTGAAATCGGTATACACAGCATCATCCTGCAAGCCAGAGTCCAAATTTGAGAGCGCTGAGGAAACAAATTCCATAAGATTAGTAGTGGTGGAGCGGCCAGCCATAAAGCCATGTAGATTTGGAATGATCCACGATTTAACCATTTCCATAAGAGGTAAACGAATCACAGATTCTAAGACTTTGCTGAACGCAGATAAAATAGATATGCCACGATAATTAGAGATACAACCACGATCACCCTTTTTAAAAACTGGCCTTATCCATGCTTGTTTCCAAATATTCGGAAAAGTAGCAGTAGACAAAGAAAGATTAAAAAGGAAAGAAACAGGAAGGGCTAGTGCTTCACAACAATGAAAGAGTAAAGCAGCAGGAATACCATCAGGACCCGGCCCTGAGGATGGTTTAAGGTTACCTAACGCACGTAAAACAGAAGCAGTGCTTCCAGAAACAAATTCAACATTCAGGACATTGAGAGGGCTGAATGAAAGACTGGCCTCAAAGCTTGCAGAGTTATTTAAACCATTTTCATAGACACACGAAAAATGATCAACAAAAAGCGAACGAAGGTCATTCGGGCGCGTAGCAAGCACATCACCAAGTGACATACTAGTAGGGAGGCCATTATTGTTTCTCATAGAGTTTATGTAATTCCAAAACGCTCGAGGATTTGAACGGAAACGAGATTGAAGACGCAAAACATATAATTTATGGCGATATCTGTTATATGATCTGTAAGCGGATGCTACATATTTAAATAACCTACGCGTGTACGGTGAACGCCAAGCCCTGTAAGCACGTGTGGCCCGATTTCGATCCCTAAGCAGAGAGCGCAGATGGCGGTCGGACCATGGAGGGGAAGGAGGTGGTCTGAAGGGAGGAGAACAGGAGTTTAAGGAAGTGATAAGGATAGCATTGAACTGTGTTACAGCCTCATTGATGGACGTACATTCAAACAAAAATGACCAATCAATAGAGGAAAAAATTACATACAGCCTAGCATAGTCAGCCGTCTTATAATTATAAATAGGACTAAGATTAACACTTTGCGCAAAAACAGGTAAGTTGGCAGTGGATAGATATTCAATTTCAAGAACAAACGGAGGATGGTGGGCATCAACTTTTACAAGAGGAAGATCTGCCTTATTAACGGAACACGGCGTGAAGTTAAGAGAAAACAGTAGTATAAGGTCAAGCACGCAACCATTATGGTTTGGAATATTGTTTAGTTGACAAAATTCCATAACGTTGAATAAATCGACAAAAGGTGCATGACATAGCAACGCATTATGAGGTGTATAGTGCTGGAAAGGTGCCGTTAAATTAACAGAATTTATCCACTGCAGAGAAGTTTTATTAAAATCACAAAGAAGAATAAGTTGGTCCTTGTTACGCATGCGGGCTTTGACATCGTGAACGCATTCTAAAAGTTTTTCAAACGTAGCGGAATTTGGGGCAAGTGTGCCATACGGGGCAAGAGTGCCACCAAGCATTTTTCCTTAAAAACTTTAGTTTAATGATCAATTGTGTATACAGTTGGTTACTTTCCAATGACTAGGTATACTGAGCCGAATTTCATATAGACCAATCGATATTTCCCATTGTTTTGAACTGATTTATGTTGAGTTTCAAAATTGAGCAGAATATTATAATTTTTGAATCCAATCAAATAAGCTCTCAAAAATCAAGCGAACAATCAACCGAGAAAATATTTACACCACCGCATAGCTGAGAAAACGTGAAATTTTTTGTGGGGTTAGTTGAAAAAAACTTTCTTTTTGTCACTGAAAAATTCAATTTCAAAAAAGTTACAACTTTTGGGGCAAGTGTGTCATCTCTGTTTGGGGCAAGTGTGCCACCATCTTTCATAGGCGCGAGCTGTCAAAAATGTAAACATTGTTGTAGCGTGCTGCGGAATGGTGCGCTATTGTGAGCGGATTCCACGCCAGAAAAACAGAACAGTAACAAACCATATTGTGGTACAGTTGGTGGTCAAAAAGGGTTCATTGGTGACTAAATACATGTAGGAATACAAACACTAGTGGTACAAACGTTATAATTTCCAATTATCTAAGAAATACGGTTATTTTAACCAGGTGGCCGTCTTGCCCCATACGAGTGGCACTCTTGCCCCATAGCCCAAAAAACAACGTCTTTTTGGACCCTTTTTAAAACGCTTCAAAAACTGTTTTATTTGCACTTTTTTCAAGCGAAACTCATTTATAAGTGAGGAAATAGATGTAAAATGGTTATGAGATTTAAATCGGTTCTTGAAAAACACGTTTTAGTGAGTTATAACTTGAAATGCTTAAGGTGGCACACTTGCCTCAAGTTCCGCTAATTGAAATGAAAAATCCTTCCGTGGTTTTAGAATGCAAATAGACTGTTTTAGAGCGAAAATAGAGTTCGTTATAGCCATAATTGGTGCTATAGCCACAATTGGTATATTCACCCTAATCGCCATCGAACTCGGGCAATGCTATGGTGGGCAGCTTTATGCCTTGCAGCGGGTTGCTGCGAGCCCTATGCTGCGACCGCTACGAGGAATTTGCCTATATTTTGCCTTCAAAGCAGCTTGCAGTCTTATGAGTTGCGGTTCAAAATCTTCGCGCAGTGTTGCGTTATAAGTCATTTCTTCAGCAGTGGTTGCACTATCTTATTGCACTATCACCATATCAGCTGCTGTTGAATGCTTTCCAAATCCTTACACATTTGTTCAAATATGTTTATTCGCGTTTCAACCTCAATCGAGTCCCGCTCAGGTTGGTAATCTTGGTTAAATTATTCATATCGTCCCAAGATAGTTAGCAAAATCGTTCTTCTCGACGCCAAGATCGCCGGTTGCACGGACATTTTACAAGTTTAGTTATTGGTATTAGCGTAATGTAAAGCCAGCCAAACGATGCGAGGGTTACAGGAGGGTTAGCGTAAGCGCGCGCAGATAATATTTACTTTATCGAAAAACTCTCGACTAATCAGGATTTCGACACTATTCTGGTCACGACACCAATGTTAACTCGGAGGAGAATTTCGGATAAAGTCTTGCGCGTTTCTTTCTGTTTTCTAAGCTACCAATAATTACCAATCTTGTAACCACGATTTGCCAGAGAAGAAGAGGATGTAAAAGCCGTTTTTGTCATCTATTTATTAAATCTAAACCGCTAGTAATGTCAGCGTAAACAAGTTCAAAAATTGAACGAATTTGTTCCGCTTCGCTTCGAACTGCACGACTCCAGCTGTTGCTTCAAAAACTGTTCTCCATTGAATATGATACAAATGATTCAAATATATCCTTTTCATAAATTCTGCCGTTCTTTCTGATCCGACTAATTTCCCTCGTTTGATCGTATCGAATAAATCGCAATCTGCCTGTTATTTTCGATACATGGGAGCAATTCAAAATTTCCCTAGCGAAATTTTTCAGAGATAATGAACACAAACTCATGCCATCTCTTGCTATTCACCAGCCCAACTTTCTCGATGAACTTTTACAGATCTCTTTGTTCATTGTGCTCTTTGAAGATCTCTTTGTTCAGGGAAGGGTTAAAAACTGATAGATAACGATTCATGTTCATGAAGTAGTTATGGTCAAATGGTAATGGTGTAAGGCCGCGGGGCCATGGGGATTCTCACCGCTCATTTTCTCAAGCACTCATGAGTGCTTTTGAGAAATCCTCGTTCTCAGCGTTTGTCGAATCGGAACAAAATCAGTTCTGAGAATCTTTGAGAATCTTTGAGAAAGTTGACGATGCAGCGATCGGATAACTGAAATATAAGCAATTGTGCTATTTGTTTTTCGATAATCTCTTTGGAAAATGTATTCAATATTTATAATTGAAAAAGTTAAAAAAAATGCGATCAAAAATATATTTTCTATTTAAAGCTCCAAATAAAACTTGAGTGGCTTTATCAGTTTCTCAGAGTGAGAAAAATTGACGACGGCCACGAGCTCGCGTCTCAGAACAAGTTTTGAGTGCTTGAGAAACTGAAATGAGTGCTTGAGAACGTTTTCTCAGCTTGAAAAAGCCCCATGGCCCCGCGGCCTAATGTATCTACCATGGTCGACCTGAGTTCAATTCCATTTTTATTGTTTTCATTGATGATTTAAAGTTTTCTTTTATTTTTAAAACATCCAGCTCCAATAACTTCAAACCCCTTTACTCATTGTTAGAAATGCGTGTTTAATAGTCAATCTATTATTGTTATTGTTTTATTTATTTCTTTTAATTCATTTAGTATCAGTACCTCTTCATACAACAAAACCAGCAAATAGCACGATCATGAATAATAATATGGTGGCGCAACTGGCAAAGTGATTCGAAGTAGAACTAGCGATGTGGTTGGTAGCACCAAGGATGAAGCATGAGCGTGAATTGGAACATGAGGGAAGGGAGTGAATCCGAATGTTCATTTCTATTTTTAGCTCTTTTTTGCATGGGTTCATCCTTCACATGTGTTCACTATTACTGAAAATTGTCTGTTTTTCGTTGATGTATTCGGGTACAATTCATTAACGAATTATCCCCGTAAAGACCAGTGAAAACCAGCGTGCCCGGGAGCTTGGGGACATGCGAAAGGGAATAAAACGAAAGAGGGTTACACAAAGCTCTTTCGGGCTTTTCCACCATCGCACATAATTTGCTTTACGATCGCGACTAAGTGAGTCTTGATGAGCGCGATGGCTCCCATAAAAAGGCCTTCGGCTTTGCTAGCTGAGAGCTCCCAAGTAGCAACCGAAGCCTGTTTCTCCCAGTTTCAACCCCCTCATGCCCAAAAACTGCCTTCGCTCACTATTCCTTTACCATTTCTACGTTTGTTGCGTTCTCGCTCATCAGGGTGTTAGTCAACTATCTCTTGCCACACTAAGATAATTCTCCTGCACACTTCGTGTGTTAGATCCCTCCCTATTGAACATAAGTCATTTTCTTCCATCGCACTCATCTGGGTGTTCTCATTCTCAACCAAGCCAAAGAGCGGCTTCAGTGCCCGTCCGGCAAAATGAGTGTATTTTTTGAGTGATTTGAGTGACGCTGTCGAAATACACCACGCAAACAATGAGACCCCAAATTTTGAGTGAATCAAGCCGAGGGGTATGAGGAAGCTTGAGGAAGCAAGCAGAAACGCGCTGCGATGAGAGTTCGCATTCTGTTTTACACGCGCGCTTCACTAACACCAATACAAATACCGTGCTTTGACGAGCCGTCTGTGAATGTGTGTGTGTCTTCTTTCAGCGAGCTCAACTTTGAGCTGCTCGTCACATCGTGTTGTCTCGCTTATACTACAGCATCGAACCATCGCTCCGTATGTCCCCCCCCTCCTACGCGTACAAAACCACCAGTACAGCGCGACGCTTTGCCGGAGATGGTTGTGCGCGTTTCGTTCTAAGTCCCGCGCGCAGTGTTTGTGCGTTGATGCGCATTTCGTTATACAGGGTTTCGAATCATATAAGGGAATAGTTCAATCACTTAGGGGAATGTTGCAAATCGGTAGGGGAATGTTGCAAGCAAGCTGTGGATGTTTGCAATCACTTAGGGGAGTTTTGCAATCGATTAGGGAATGTTGCAAGCGAACCTTAAAATATTTTCGTCAATCTTACTAACTTATCATGTTTAATTATGACTCCGCAGCAGGATTTATCTAGTTTATCATGCGTACAGCAGAATTCCACACGAAAACAACTCCAAACGATGTTTTTAAAAAAACATCATCGGTATCAATTCGTAGCTTTTTACACCGGCACCCACAGTCTGATGACAGCTCCACAGTACGTTTGCAACATTCCCCTAATCGATTGCAAAACTCCCCTAAGTGATAGCAAACATCCACAGCTTGCATGCAATATTCCCCTACCGATTTGCAACATTCCCCTAAGTGATTGAACTATTCCCTTATATGATTCGAAACCCTGTAAGTCTCGTGCGCCGGTGTGTTTTGATAAAGTGTGAAGTGAACAGTGTGTACAGACGCACATGCAGTGCGTGGATTGACAGGTAAGAATTTACTAAACAGAGGCATCGCAGATTGTCGACAAGTTTCCCGCAGCCTGGCTCGACCCGGTACTTTACAGTATGACGCCATTCGTGAGTATAAAGGATTCTAAATGTGTTGTGAAAGTGTACTTTATGTGTCAATAAAGTGTTTAATGAAATAAAAAATGACCGTGTTTGTGTTTGTTGTTAGAATAAGTGCGTATTTGCGATCGTGTCTATTCATGAAAGAAAACGAGAAACGAAAGAAACAACTATCTTTACATGTGTTCGTAGCATGGCTCGAAAGAACACAAACACATTGAGAACTGCAGAGCGCACCGTGCGTTGCGGGTGGGGTGGGGGAGGGCTCGCGTGAGTGGGTAACTCATTGGTCGAAGGGACACCCCGTCCGGCAAAATGAGTGTATTTTTTGAGTGATTTGAGTACCGTCCCCCGTTAGCAGTTACTCTTGGAGGAATGAGTTACACCCTCGCGCGAGCCCTCCCCTTCCCCACCCGTAACGCACGGTGCGCTTTGCAGTTGTCAATGTGTTTGTGTTCTTTCGAGCCATGCGTGGTATGCTTAGCAGTGTGCGTGACATTTCAACGCGGTGCCATAGTTGTTTATTTTTATTGACAGCGGTAAACATTCACAGTTCAATTTTCATGTCGTGAACAACAAGCAATTTTGTCAGCGTTTTATTCACAGTTTTCTCTACGTCGCTTTTTCGAAATCTCTTCAATTAAAAGAGTAAAAGTAAGTTAAACATAATTAGAGGAAAGTTAATGTGAAAAGTAAATAAAAACGTACCTATTTTGCTCTAGCAACATCATGTCTATGCCGACAAAGCAAGAGCGTCCGGAAGATCCAGATGATGTTGGTATGTTTTGCAGTGAAGAAGTTGTGCGAAACCCTACGTGCGTACAAGTGCTTCCAGTAGTTAGTACCGTGGAGAATCAGCTAACAACATCTTCTGCTGCATCATATACGTTGACATCTTCCGGCGGTAATGTTTCGGCAGTTACGTTTCATACTGCCCCCAATGAACAGCCACCAATATCATCTGTTCCGTCGTCGGCGTTGAACGTTTCCGATGATGTTGCTGCTGCACTTGCACGTTTGTCAAGAAACGTTATTTGTGTTGCAATGCAGCAGCCAAATACATCTTCCACGATGATGCCAGCTGGTACAGTTGTTTGCGCCGGTGGACAGCAAATTCCATCATCTTCATTGGTGATGGCATCCTCTAGTCCGGATAGTGTTGTTGTGTCACGCCCGCCAGGATGTGTTGTGCATGCCGGAGCACAACGGTTGCCGTCGGCTGCAACGGTGGGGACAGCATCCAGTGGTGTTGTCGCTGCTGTTCATGCTGAAGGACAACGGCTTCCATCGGCTGCAACGCTGGTCCCAGCATCCAGGAGTGTTGTCGCTGCCGCCGGAGGACAACGGTTGCCGTTTCGATCAACAAACGCAACTTCCAGCAGTGTTGTTGTTGCTGCACGTCCGCCAGGAAGGGTTGTACACGCCAGAGGACAACGGTTGCCGTCAGCTGCAACGGTGGGTACAGCATCCAGTGGTGTTGTCGCTGCTGTTCATGCTGAAGGACAACGGCTTCCATCGGCTGCAACGGTGGTCCCAGCATCCAGGAGTGTTGTCGCTGCGGCCGGAGGACAACGGTTGCCGCCTGGATCACCAAACGCAACTTCCAGCGGTGTTGATACTGTTGCAGCACGTCCGCCAAGAAGTGTGGTACACGCTAGAGGACAACGGTTGCCGTCGGCTGCAACGATGGTGACCGCATCCAGAGGTGTTGTCGCTGCCGCCGGAGGGCAACGGCTGCCGTCGGCTGCAACAGTGGGGACAGCATCTGGAGGTGCTGTAGCTGCTGTTCATGCTGGAGGACAACGGCTTCCGTCGGCTGCAACGGTAGAGACAGCATCCAGGAGAGTTATCGCTGCCGCCGGAGGGCAACGGTTGCTGTCGGCTGCAACAGTGGGCACAGCATCTGGAGGTGCTGTAGCTGCTGTTCATGCTGGAGGACAACGGCTTCCGTCGGCTGCAACGGTGGTGACAGCATCCAGGAGTGTTGTCGCTGCCGCCGGAGGACAACAGTTGCCATTGGCTTCAACGATAGTGACAGCATCCGGAGGTGTCGCTGCTGCAGCAAACCCGCCCGGAAGGGTTAAACGCACCGGAGGACAACGGTTGTCGTCGTCTGCAACAGTGATTGCAGCATCTGGAGGTGGTTTTGCTGCTGCGACACGCCCGCAAGGATATTCTGTCCATGCCGTAGAACAACGTTTGCCGTCATCTGCGTTGGCGAACACAACATCCAAAGGCGTTTTTGCTGCTGCAACACACCCACCAGGAAATGCTGTCCATGTTGGAGGACAACGGCTGCCGTCGGCTGCAACGGTGGTGACAGCATCTAGAAGTGTTGTCGCTGCCGCCGGAGGTCAACGGTTGCCGTCTGAATCAACAATCGCAACTTCCAGCGGTGTTGTTCCTGTTACTGCACGTCCGCCAGGAAGTGTTGTACACGCCAGAGGACAACGGTTGCCGTCGGCTGCAACAGTGGGGACAGCATCTTGTGGTGTTGTTGCTGCTGTTCATACTGGAGGACAACGGCTTCCGTCGGCTGCAACGGTGGAGACAGCCGAGAGTGTTGCCGCTGCCGCCGGAGGACAACTGTTGCCGTCTACATCACCAAAAGCAACTTCCAGTGGCGTTGTTGTTGCTACGGAACGCCCGCCAGGAAATGTTGTTGATGCTGGATTGCAACAGTTGACGTCGTCTTCAGCGGTGGTGACAGCAACTGGAGGTGTTGTCGCTGCTGCAGCAAAACCGCCAGGAATGGCTAAATGCTCCGCAGGACAACGGTTATCGTCGTCTGCAACTGTCATTGCAGCATCCGGAGGTGGTTTTTCTGCTGCGACACGCCCGCAAGCAAGGATTATCAGCGCAGATGTTCTCAAGCCAACATCAGCTGTATCAATGATGGAAGTTTCCAGCGATGATGCTTCTGCTGCAACACAGCCGCAAGAAGAAAGCCACCCGTCTTGCTGCTGTCCGCTTTGCCGAAAGCTGCTTATTAGACAGGATGCTCGAAATGCTCAAATACTTGCTCTGTTAGATGGACTTTCCTTGACAATGAATCCTATGAAAGGACTTCGAAGGAATGTAAATACATTTAATATTACTGTAGTGTCCAACGTGCAGCAGCTAGATGAGCTGGAAGCTAAGTTGGAAAATAATGAATTCTTTTTTTTTTGTTATGTACAAAGAATCGATGCTGATATTACAAGTCAGGATGCATTCAATAGGTTACATGAGGCTTTGGATATCCTTTTTGATAGAGCATTTTTCGCTTCTTGCAGTTGGAAAGGGTCAAGTGGAAAAAAAATACCGTTTTGTAATTACCGGCATGTATTACGTTTGCTTAGGGCTGTCGGAAAAAATCACTTGGGGATAGAAGTCGATGACCTTTTTGTAGAAAAGTTTATGAAATCAAAGTTGGAGCATGCTACTCAACTTTTGAATTTGGAGGGTTCAAGGAAATCGACTTGTCACAATAGAAAATTTTTAAGTTAGTTAATTTAGTTAATTAAAATAGTTTACCTGTATATATATGTTATGTATTCCTAAACGTCTATAAGCTGTCACATATTTACATATGAATATTTTTAAATTAATGTATAATTCAACTTTAGTCTTATCATTATGAGCTTAAGTAGCGTTATTATAAGATGTTCATATTGATACCAAAGTTTATTTGAAATCTAGTCGAAAAATTATGCACTGCACTACTATCATTATAATATGTACATATTATTATAAGTAATGTTTTTTTTATGACATAGCTAATATGAACTATTATGATAAATATTCTGAATTCTTGCCTTAACATATACAAATTTATATTAACTTTAAATGTGCAATCGAAATACTACTTAAATGCTTCATAACATGATACTAACATCTGTAAAATTAAGAGATTATGATGCGGTTGCTACGCTTTAAAATTAATTTTGTGGCTGTAAGTTTGTAACATAAATACAAACATTTTGTTAGAAAAAACTGTCAGGAAGTATTTCAAAAACTATCTGTGATGTATAAGGAAGTGAATGCATTTCATTGGATTTTTATTTATTTTGTATAAGTAAACCGTATACAAACAACAAACAAAATGTGCAACGGACTGTGATCTGCAATAATATACAAAGATTAGTTACATGTTATACCTTTATATATATATGTATATATATATATATATATATATATATATATATATATATATATATATATATATATATATATATATATATATATATATATATATATATATATATGTATATATATATATTTACATATATATTAAATAAATACAAAAAGCAATGTTATACAGAAAATTACATGTATTTCTTTAATTATTTACATAATTAAACGTTAATAAAATTTCAATAAGATCGATTTTGTTATGTTTTATTCGGTTAACGTCCTGAGAAAGGGTACTAACACTAAGCAGTTATCAGTAGTTTTAATAGCTACTAATTTACACTTTATATCCCTGGGTAAAAATACCATTTCATCGGTACGAAGGTTACTTATATTTTCTTCATATATATCCTTCATAAAAGGTGAAATATAGTACGAGTGGGTTTCCGTTATATAATTGAATGTTATCCCATTAATTATTATAGTTGAATATTTTTGTTCTGCGCTACAATATTTAACTATGTAGTTATCATGAGTCAAAAACCAATAGGACTGAATACCAGGAGAAAGAATTAATTGTCGATTAATGTGCAATGCTACTCCATTAGTTTTGGTTTTCAAAAATGGAAAAGAGAGATTTGCTGTACTTGATGACGCAGTATGTGGGTTTTGCTCCGATATCCTATTTGCAGCCTGCACCAAAACCTTATGACCGTTTCGAAGACAGTTCTTGACATGCTGGAGCTTACTCTCAAAGGGATAAGATGAAATGGTGTAAAGCGGGCCGAATGTGTCTACATCATCATACACATGCAACAAACTATGTATGTTGCTGGTGATGCAATGTTCGCCGTAGATAACACCATATTCTAAAACGAACTCTCTTAACAAGCGTTTCGCCTCAAGCCAATCATTCTTATACACTTCGGATGATAACAATGTTACCGCACAGTAATACTTCATAAAATGGTCATACTGTACATCTGTTAATACATCCTTCAAAACGATAAAGCTCGCGTAATGCAGAAACATTTGGAACTCACTAGCTTTCCACAATCCAATGTCTTCAACAGAACGGAGTTTGCGATGAAACTCTAAAGGAAGTTCCACCTCCTTCAGCAAAGCATCAATCTTGCTTATTGTTTCTTCAGACCACTTGGCACCCCCTCCTAATTTGCCTGATTTCCATCCTTTCAGCATTGTTCTTGTTACGCCGTAGTCAAAGAGGTGCAAACGATCTGCTATAATAATCTGCTTTATGATGTCAAAGTTCTTAAGATCCATGAGAGGCGTTTTTTCCCGATGATGTGCTCCGTAATTTGATTGGACGAAATCTTCATGCGTTCTTGCTGGATGATCCATTCCCGGGAAACATGTAACTCGGTGTGCGCTGTGATATTTTCCTTGTACCGTACATTTTTGGCAACCATGTGTGTGGTTGAAGTAAACTGAACCTGTGAGAAAATTTAAAAATATGTATTAATACACCTCATAAGTAAATAAGTCGCAAAAGCCTATATGGGGACGTTTTTTTCCGCGCAGAACGTTATGCCAATAAAGAGAAAGCAAATGTATCATTAAATTTAAAAGGATTTTTATAATTTACCTTTTATGAATGCTCGTGCTGGTGAGTCCGCGATGAAAGCTCTTACGTGTATTTCGATTGGCTTATTGGCTATTACAATGCCATTATCCATCAACCCATTTAGCTCGTCGACAAGCGGACGCAGATATTCCTCAACACTCTTTGGTTTCGATTCACCAAAAAAGTTGCCAACCATCAATACTGGAACTTCCGGCATTTCTTGAATGCTCATTAATATGGGCCAAAACTGTTTTCGAGTGCTCTTGTGCAGTGGAAGTCCATCAATCGAAAAGTTCAACGAAAATTTGCTGACTCTTGGTGGCACATCGCTGTAAAAATACAAAATACAGACAAAAAACATATAATATTAGTAAAAAGTAATCATCGTATTTAAGACTATTGCTTTCTTACCGAAAGTGATCCATAACTAACTCTAATCGTTATGGACTAAAATTATGGCTACTTGTATGCTATTACCTTTCTGCATACCTCTAGGCGCTAACATTTCCCGACCACCAAAATTGAAAATTTTACAATTCACGTCAACATAATTCAATCCCTTAAAGTACTTCACTTCTATGATCAAAAAACTGTGCTATTTATGAGCCACATTCGATTTCATGCAACATGCTTCAGAATTCATAATACTTCATATAATACAATAGATAATATTTTATAATGTTAGCGCCTAGAGGTATGCAGAAAGGTAATAGCATACAAGTAGCCATAATTTTAGTCCATAACGATTAGAGTTAGTTAGTGTTAGTGAGAACGTGTATCGATCTGATGAAATAAATGTTAGAGTCTAAGTTGAACCACGGTCGAGAACACATCGGTTTCTTTTGATTGAGCTATTGAACAAGAACCGATCGTACCCCAGGGAACCAAAATTCTCCCCCTGCTATAGGGTACGTTTCTTTTCCACATTGCCTTGTCTTAAGCAACGTGCGCGCATCTTTCGGCAGCTGATAGTCCGTTTTTTACGTAAAATGTTTAATAGTCGATTTAGAGCTTGAAATGTTTGGTATGTTTTTAATGATCTGTTGGAAAAGTTCCGCCTTATTGTCACAGCTTGAAAGATCTCTTCACCTTGGCAGAACGGGCTGTCACAGCGATCTGAACTTTTGACAGCCGGAAACTACACGCGGTGCAAGCGGCACCACATACAAGCTCTCGCGTTTTGGACTTTCTACCGAACGGACGTACAGTGAAGAAATAAAGCACTATTAATTGTTACACATTAAATCAAAGGCCTCAGTTATTTTAATATCAACAGGTTATGGGCCCAGGCCGTGAAGTGTGTAACAAGTAATTTCGTCGTGTTTTTGTGAGCTAGAGACTTTTCCAATTTTATCAGTGAAATTTTGTTAGTGAAGATGGGCCAAGACACTATCAATTTCGATAAATTGAACGGACGATCAAATTTTTCGACCTGGGAAAAGAAGATGCTTTCGTTTCTTCGTACGCGTGACCTGTTCAAATGTGTTCAGCCAGCCCCAAACACCGAGAAGGACGAGGACAAGCTGTCGCGAGCAGTAGGATGGATTTTCCTGGCTTGCGAAGATCATGTCACGCATCACTTCGGGAAGGATGATTCCCCTCTTCAAATATGGGAGATGCTGCGGAAGACGTACGCTGAATCCGGCCAGGGTCTGCACCTGCAGGCGGTCATGACGCTTTCACACACGTATCGTTCGGAGTGCAATTCGAACGACGAATACATCGGACGGATGATGGAAGCATGGCGACGATGCACCGAAGTGGGAATCACTTTCGAAGACAACATAGTGGCGCTATTTATGGTGGGTAATTTGGGCAATGAATATGAATCTTTTCGTCAAAGTTTAATTGGCAGTGGGCAGGAAATCACGGTCGAGCGAGTGAAGACAGGGTTGTTGGAGTTGACACCTATGAACAACCATCAGAACCAGAGCACGGCATTTTACAGTGGCACATCCCGCAAAGAAGAAGAGAAGAAATCCGGTGGATCGAGTCGCGATTTGAGCCGGATCAAATGCTTTGGATGTGGTAAAATGGGGCATTTCAGGAGCAAATGTTTACAGCGTCCGTCAGGTTCCGGAAATCGAGAGACAACAGCGTCGGCTGATGCAAGGTTTGCGTCAGCATTTTTGATGGCGTCGAAGCAGCACCAATACATGAACGATTGGTATTTGGACAGCGGCGCGTCACGTCACATGACAGCGAGACGGGAAATTCTCGGAAATTTCCGAAAGGCGAACGTAGAACGAGTGTCTGTCGCTGACAATAGAAAGCTGAATGTTGCTGGTGTTGGTACGGCGTACTTTTCTATAGATGGTCGAGAAATAACCTTAAATGATGTTTTGTATGTGCCCGCGTTAAAAGCTAATTTAATGTCGCTTGATTCGATCTCGCGATCGCATCGCATTGAATTAGAAAATGGTATTTGCAGGATTTTTAGCAAACCGGATGGAACGCTTATTATTGAGGCGAAGGCGTCGGGTGGAACATACAAGGTTGATGCCAGCAATGTCAAATGTGTACTTGCAGTGAACGAGGAATCGAATGAATGGCATCGCAGAATGGGACATTTGAGTTACGGCGGGCTCAAAAAGATCCAGAAAGCTGATGGGACGTTTAATTTCTCCGATACGCGTGAGTCTATCAACAACTGTGAAAGTTGTGCCGAAGGTAAACAGACAAGAAATGTATTTTCTAAGAACCAGAACACCACGATCAAGTCGAAGCAAATTCTTGAATTGGTACATGCTGATCTATGCGGGCCTATGAGTACATCTTTGGGTGGAGCGAAGTACTTCGCAGTTTTCGTAGATGATTTTTCTAGAAAAGTTTTCGTTTCGTTTTTAGCAGAAAAATCAGCGTTGGTCCCAGCATTTAACAACTTTATAACAAAGATGGAAAACCAGACTGGTATGAAGGTAAAGCGCCTGCGTTCGGACAACGGAAGGGAATTTGTAAATTCTAAGATGGACCAAATATGTAAACAGAACGGCATCGTACATGAAACAACAGTTCCCTATACTCCCCAACAAAATGGAGTTTCCGAAAGAATGAATAGGACGCTTATCGAACGAGCCCGATGCATGTTACAAGATTCAAAGGTCGACAGAAAGCTTTGGGCCGAAGCGGTAAACCATGCGGCATATCTGATTAACCGTTCTGTTAATCGATCCTTAGGTGATCGTAGCCCAGAAGAAGTATGGACAGGCACAAAGCCAGTTTTGTCCACATTGCGTACTTTTGGAGAGCCTGCAATGGTGTTTATCCCTAACGTAAACCGTTCGAAATGGGATCCAAAAGCTGAAAAGATGACGTTTGTCGGTTACATGGAAACGGAGAAAAACCTGAGATTTTACCATCAGAAAAACAAGAAAATTTGCATTAGTAGAGATGAAAAGTTTTTCAAGAAACAGTTCATTACAGATGTACCCTATGAAGAGGTTACTACTTCAGTTGGGGCTTCGAATACACCAGAGAAAGAAGAGTCAGGAACAGAGAACGAGATATCTTATGATGAAGGATCTCAATTCGAAGATGCAATAACGACTCCAAACAAAGAGCCACGACGGTCGCAACGTACGCCGCGTCCAATTGTACGGGAAGATTTTGTAACTTACTTTACAAGAGATTGCGATTCAGAGGATCCAGTGAACCTAGAGCAAGCAAATAATGCGCATGACGCTATGTCCTGGAGTAACGCTATGAAGGAAGAATTGGATTCTTTCATCAAGAATGACACCTGGTCATTAGTTGAACTCCCTGAGGGACGTAAGGCTGTTAAAACCAAATGGGTTTTCAAGCGCAAGCGTGCTGAAGATGGCTCAGTAATAAGACACAAGGCTAGGCTTGTAGCCAAAGGTTGCAGTCAGCAACAAGGCATTGATTACAAAGAGACTTTTTCTCCAGTTGTACGATATGAGTCCATACGTTTACTAATTGCCTTAGCAGCCCAACAAGGCATGGGTATTGATCAAATGGATGCTATTTCAGCCTACCTTCAAGGTCCAATTGATGAAGAAATCTATGTTCTACAACCAGAGGGTTTCGACGACAAATCGGGAAAAGTCTACAGGCTGAATAAGGCGATGTATGGTTTAAAGCAAAGCGGAAGATGCTGGAACACTTGCCTGGATAACGCCCTACAGTCTTTTGGACTTCACAAATCAGCAGAAGATCCATGCGTTTATTTTGATAAAAAGAGCAATCTTCTCATCGCTATTTACGTAGATGATATTCTTATCTTTTGGAAAGATGCTGACGTTTGTGACAGTTTGAAGTCGAAGTTAACCAGCACTTTTCAAATGAAAGACATGGGGAAGGCTCGAACATGTGTAGGCATGACGATAACTTATGATAAGGATTTCATAAGCATTAATCAAAGCAGATATGCTGAAGAAGTTTTAGAACGTTTTGGTATGCTAAACTGTAAAGCTGTTTCTTCGCCATGTGATGCATCACAAAAGCTCGTGGCAAAAACGGATGAAGAACCTGGAATAAATGTGCCATATCGAGAAGCTGTCGGCGCATTGTTGTTTTTAGTACAGGGCACAAGGCCAGATTTAGCATTTGCTGTCAGCAACGTCAGTCGTTACAACGAAAAACACAACGAGACACATTGGACAGCAGTGAAGAGAATCCTGCGTTATGTAAGAGGAACGATCAACTATGGAATTACTTATCGGCGCGGTTCTGAAGAAACAGTAAATGGTTTCGTTGATGCAGACTGGGCAAACGATCAGGATGAGCGTCGATCATTCTCCGGATACGTGTTCAAGTTGGCCGAGGGTGCTGTCGCCTGGTCATGCAAGCGGCAACAGTGTGTAGCTGTATCCAGTACAGAAGCAGAGTATGTAGCAATTGCACATGCTGCAAAGGAAGCTGTTTGGCTTTTTCGTTTCATCCGACAATTCAAAGAACTTGATACTGTCATACTGCGTTGTGATAACCAAAGTGCATTGGTTATGACGGGAAGAGAGGCTTTCAGTCCGAGAGCAAAGCACATCGACGTGAGTTATCATTTCGTGCGCGATCTGGTCCGAAATGGATTACTTACTATGGAGTATGTACCGACTACTAGCAACCTAGCTGATTGTTTAACGAAGGGAGTGTGCGGATCCCAAATGCTTTGTTCTACCGACGGCTTTGGAATGCATGCAATTTAGTAGTTGTGACTATAAGCCGAGTTGGGGTGTTGGAAAAGTTCCGCCTTATTGTCACAGCTTGAAAGATCTCTTCACCTTGGCAGAACGGGCTGTCACAGCGATCTGAACTTTTGACAGCCGGAAACTACACGCGGTGCAAGCGGCACCACATACAAGCTCTCGCGTTTTGGACTTTCTACCGAACGGACGTACAGTGAAGAAATAAAGCACTATTAATTGTTACACATTAAATCAAAGGCCTCAGTTATTTTAATATCAACATGATCAATTTCGAATAAGCTCATCAAATGGTTCCTCCTCGTGTTGAGACTCTTGTGTACTGTGAATAGTTTCCTCAGCTTCATCTTAATCTTCGTCGACCTCTTCATGTACTTCCGTATCGTCGAATGCATCGATAGTAACCCAATCACTGACGTATTCTTCTTGCAAGATGTATTCATCAAATGGACAAGGATGGTTCTCTGCAATGAGTAGATAAAAAATAAGTATTATAATTGTGTTTAATTTGCGTTGGTCACAAATTTTAATTTTTTCATTTTCCACTTACCACAATTCGGGTGTTTACTGAACTCTACATTTGACGTAGCTGCCTGAATATTACTTGGCCCAGCTTCACTACTCTCTCCAAACAATTCAGCATGATGCTTTTTATCATTGCCTACTATGGATCTATACGTGGATCCTGACTGTTGAATATGTGCTTTTTAGTTGACACGTTTTTCCATACAAAAAATAATGATTTTTTTCTCAGCAGGCCATGAGAATTTTGTGAAATTTTCAAAAACCGGTATTCCCATACAAACGCATGCTTTTAAATTGAACTGTCAGCCAACTATCAAGCGTTCAACTAAAAAGCAATCCAACTTAAAAAACGTTCAACTATTGAATTCTGACTGTAGTTGAACGCTTATTAGTTGGCATGCTTTTTAATTGAACATTTGATACTTGGTTGACAGTTCAATTTAAAAGCATGCGTTTGTATGGAAAACAAGGTTTGTTAAATTTCAAATTATTTATTAAAAGTTTACTATATATACCATATCCAGATCGAACTGTTTTAATTTAGATTGTAATAAACACGCTCATAATAAAATTTGATCGTTTATGTAATGCCATAATATAATTTATCCATGTATTGTATGGTGGTCTCGCTTGAATATTCAGGCTTTGGTGTGACTCGATTACATCTGACGGAGGCCAACACGGCTTGCTCTTCATAATTGCCATCAGCGTCTAGATTACGGAACAAGGAGTCTGGTAATGCTCCCTCATCTTGTAGACCGCATTCAACCAGCCAGGCGGGCATTCATAACCGGGTTTCTAACAAAAGTATTAACTGTCCTTACTGCTCTCGTGGGTTCAGCTATACTTGGGGTGGGTCACACGATTAATTTTACGATACGATCCGGAGTCTGACGGAATCGATCCCGAACCATGGTTGCAGTAAGGGTTGCTAGATCACATTAGGAAAAAAAATTCGACCTGTGGGTGCAGCGAGTTTGGGTCAACCCGAATTATTAGTAGATACGTAAAAGTATAAGCATTTCCGACCCGGTGCTTCGACCTACTTTACCTACTTGTACCTTTTGGGTCGACCCGAACGACTACTGGTCACTTACGGATGACTCTGACCCGGTAAGTTCGGATCGACCCGCTCATCACAAAGCCAAGACGGACCAGCCAAGATGTACACGTTCGATCCCGGTTATTGCTGCACCTCGGATTTCGTTTGGCGTCCGCAACCCCACGATCTGCATGTCCGGTATGCTAAACACGGCAGCGAAATTAACTAGCCGCACATAAAACACATTATTCTTCTTCTTTGGCTCAACAACCGATGTCGATCAAGGCCTGCCAGTACCACTTGTGGGCTTGGCTTTCAGTGACTAATTGATTTCCCCCCATAGCAGGATAGTCAGTCCTACGTATGGCGGCACGGTCCATTTGGGGATTGAACCCATGACGGGCATGTTGTTAAATCGTACGAGTTGACGACTGTACTACGAGACCGGCTTAAACACATTATATGCACAACAATATGCCACGATTTTTATTATTATTTTTTTTTTGGCTCAACAACCGTTGTCGGTCAAGGCCTGGCCTGTACCCACTTGTGGGGATGGCTTTCAGTGACTTTTTTTTTACTACCCCGCATAGCAGGATTGTCAGTCCTACGTATAGGGGCACGGTCTATTCAGGACTTGAACCCATGACGGGCATGTTGTTAAGTCGTGCAAGTTGACGACTGTACCATGAGACCTTCTTAGTATTATTTTATCGGTACAGTCTTTCCCCGAGTTACGCGAATAATGCGTTCCGGAGACATTCGCGTAACTCGGATTTTCGCGTAAGTCGAATATCACATGTTACAGCAAAAATATACTTTATTTATCATAATTTTTGATTGAATTTAGTTCATTTATATAATTTAATACTTATTTGATGCAATTGGTGTAGAAAATTTGGTTATTTATCGGTAATTATTTTTCATTTGACAAATGATAGAGAAAATTGTACTGATTTGACATCTGAACTGTCAAAAATAAAAATTCGCGTAACTCGAATTCGCGTAACTCGAGTGTCGCGTAACTCGGGGAAAGACTGTATACAAATGGATGGGCGGGGAGGGAAATGGAACAACGCGTGTAAATCATAAATACAAACACTTTTCTCACATATCTTACATAATATTTAGGTATGGCATAATACTTTTGCATTTGCAAAAAGAGCTTATACCTCGATGCAACATGTTGTTTACCACTTTGGCCGATGTACAAACAGGCATACATATCACTACAACTCTTTGTTTTCCAACACTTTTCATATTTCAACTAACTATGCACGTCGAAGTAACACTAAACTCATTAAACACTTCACAAAAACAATTTTTTTTACACATTATCACGCAGAATCAACGGGATTAAAAACATCAACATTCGAAACGTCAAACTTTGCCACTTTGTATGAAGTCGAATGTGGTAGTAAGAATGAGACAGACTGACTGGCAAAAAATGGGTGCAAATAAAAAACGAGTTCTCCAGCTGAAATAGCCGTCGACGCACGCACACAATCACACACGGCTTGTTCCAATACGCTGGGTTCGTTTTGTGTTAGTGACAAGCGCACTCACAAAGCAACCCCCAGGACAATCGCATGGCAATCGGATTGAATGCGCAACATTTTCCATACAATCCGCAGTGTTGCGTTTTCTTCGCGCCAACTTTGCCTGTATTTTCAATGAGCCAAGCGATTTTACCCCCTCCTACACGCGTTGTATCCTACAGCACGCTTGACGCGGCAACGTTCACCACATACACACACACATCTCCACACTCAGGGTACGACATCTTCCCTGTTGCTGTTCTGGACTCAGACAAAATTTGTGTTGCTACACTTATTGTTCAAAAAAGTAGTAGCTCTTAGGATCTGAATTTACAAACAAATATCAAAATGTTATGTTCTGCTAATGATATTGCACTAAATTTAATTGCACTACATTAAGTTTTTACATATCTTTCGTAAAAGTTCGTCAGAGTATGAAAATGTCGACTCAATTTGTCATGAATAACTTGAATTTTAAGATTTTCGCGCATAAAATTATGACGCGCGCTGTCTGTGCGGCGGCGTAAGTCGCTACTCGTATAGCCGTCTCGCTTCTTCTTGTGTGTGCTTTACCGTTGCTCACCGCTTCAAGAACATTGCTGCTCACACACACGTCAGTCTGTGGCAAACAATTGGAGGGGGAGGATGTGTCGGTTTGCTCCAGAAATCGTGTGTGATTTTGGTGTTCTGGATTTGGTCCCATCCCTGTTTGTTTTGGTGAAATTGAAAAGGTAAGACTCATAGACCGATGTAAAAGTGTGAGAGTAAAGTGATGTTGATGGTGACTGATGCTTTTATTTGTTTCTTTTCCTGCTTTCATCCACTGATGGTGTCGAGCATCGCCGAGGATGTGATCGAATGCGGAATATTCGAAACGAGGAGATTCATTCCGGATTTTGTTTGCAATAAGGTAAGTTATGAAAACACACAAAGCATACGAAAAAAGAGTGAGTAATCTTATTCTTAACTTTCATTTCTTCAACAGCGCTGAACTAATCCTCCAGCTTACAGGACGGCAAAGGTACACGCACAAACGTGCACACATCAGCCTTGTCGGAGAACGAGAACACGGGAGGGGGAGACCGGCAACGTATAGAACCTTTACGCTCCCTCGTGCGTTCGTGCGTGCGTGCGCGCGCGCGTCTATGTGTGTGTATGTGTGTGCATGCCTGCGTGCGTGGCTGTGTGTGTTTTTGCCGCTTCGCATAACGAGATCCTACGGGATCACCTTGCAAAAAACACCAAGAGAGGGAGAGGGGTAGGTATGTGTGTATGTGTGTGTGTATGTGTGCTTGCATGCGTGCGTGGCTGTGTATGTGTGTGTATGTGTGCTTGCATGCGTGCATGGCTGTGTATGTGTGTGTATGTGTGCTTGCATGCGTGCATGGCTGTGTATGTGTGTGTATGTGTGCTTTTGCTGTTTGGCGATCTCCTACGGAATCACCTTGCGAAAACACGTGGGGGGGGGGGGGGGGGGAGGAGTGAAGTGTGTGTGTGCTTGCCTGCGTGCTTTGTGTGTGTGTTTTTGCGTTCACGTTCTACGGGATCACTTTGCGAAAAACACCAAGGGGAGGAGGAGGTGTGTGTGTGTGTGTATGTTTTTTTTTCTTTGCCGATTCGCACTCTCTCGCGGATCTAGTTGTGTGCGTTAGTTTTTTTTTTTTAGTTTCTTCGAAAAATACCTGGGGGAGGATGTGTGTATGAAAGAATGTACTTCAGAAAAGAAAGTGAAAAATAAAAAACGAATATGAAATATGTTAAACAAAGTTTTAAGTGTGTCAGAACTCATTGCAATCCGAAAGAAAGCGAGGGGGGCTCTTAAAATGTAGTACACATGTATGCAACATGTATCGTGTCGCCGCGACGGTGTATCTCGCTCAATCCGTTAAGCCTGAAAAGAGCTTCTATCGGATCGTCTAATCGGGCGCCATTTAATCAATCCGTTAGCAAAAAGTCGCATGGATTTTGGTACCGGGGAAAGCGCGCTCTCACCGCAGCTTCCTCAAGCTTCCTCATACCCCTCGGCCTGAATCACTCAAAATTTGGGGTCTCATTGTTTGCGTGGTGTGCTCTGAACCGTGGACGCGAGAGTGTGTGTTTGTGTGCTGCGTGATTTTTTTTTTCCAGCGTAAAATATTTTCCCGCACTGCACCATCCGGACTGTTCTTTTGCATGATCGGAGGACGAATTTTTATCATCTAATTGTTTCGGTAAGTGTCTTTTTCCAATGTGACATTTATTCTAACTAAAACTGGCGCTTTACATGTTTCAGATGTGTAGTGCTACCGCTAGCTGTTCCCCAACCCTCTTCAGAAGTGCAACACTGTGTGCACAATAGTGGTGGGAGCTCGCAATCGAACCTACCCGATTCCGTGTTCGGAATCAATTCTGGAGCTGATTCCAATGCTGGAATCGATCCCATTCCGGAACCGATTCCGGAGCTGATTCCGGAGCCGATTTCAAAGCCGATTCCGAAGTGTACTCCGAAGCCGATTCCAGAGTTGACTCTGGAGCCGATTCCGAAGTTGCCTCCGCAGTCGATGCCCGAGTCGGCTTCGGAATCGTTTCCGCGATCAGAATCGGCTCCGGAATCGGAATTGACCTGGGAATCGCAATTTGCTCCTACAGTGTCCGGCAAAATAAAGTGCTCACTACTTACAGTTTTACATTTTTACATTTTTTCCGTGAAAAATGAAGTTATTGTATTGCTTTATTTTTTGAGACATTTTTTTTGGGACCTATCGCCAACGACGTTAACCACCAGTCGATAAATATATCGACCAATATAATAACAAACATGGCGGATTGGTTCGGCAAAGCGGAAAATTTGTCGACCGATAAAACGGTGGAAGCAACTGTCATGACTGCCTTAGCAACAGTCGGTAAAAAGTCGAGCAGTCGTTAAAAAAGTCGGTAATTTGTATCGCGAACGAGAAAAAAAGTCTATATCGATCGATATGATTACCACCCGCTTGGCAAAATGTCGCGCGACATGCATGCTTGAAATCGATGCTTGTTAACATTTTATTTCAAGCATCGTGAGTGTCCCAGCGTGAGCGCTGAGCGCACCTCCCCTCATTCTCAATGCCGCGTTTTTGGGTAATCCTCGCTCCCACCCTTTCTTTCCTTCTCCTCAACGGACACACCATTCCCGCGAGCGTAGACCGATCAAAAAATTCCAGGAAATTCGGACAGTAAGTGTGCAGTTTTTTATTCACAGAGCTATTCGGGAATATTTCAATTCTTGATGGTGCGTGCTAGACGAACGAAACGTTGGCTGCTTGCTCCACCGATGGCGCGTGCTGTTGGAAGAAAAACACTTGCTGTTTGATGTGTTTTCCTGAGGAATGAAAGATAGGGTAAGTGTACCTATTATGCCCATAGTACCAATTATGGCCATAACGACCACTATTTTTGCTCTAAAAGAGTAAATTTACATTATGCACCCACGGATGGATTTTTTGCATCAAATATGAACCTTTTAAAATATTCATGCTTCATTAGTTACGTGTCAGAAACATCCATTTATAAAATATCACTCTTCTAAAATGTTCCGCTAAGATTTTGGCCATCTCTTACCATTTTGCTAAGAGCACCACTGTAGGATATTAGTGATTTACAAGCATCTAAACATATTTTTATATGAAAAAACACCATTATGATGTAAAACGCTTGTTATTTAACAGCTTCACATCATAATTTATCAATTTTGCATCGAAAATGTGCCTTTTTGCCATATGTCCATAATTGGTACAACTTAACAACGATGTACCAATTATCGCACTAGGGCAAATGTACCAATTATGGCCATAGTACCAATTATGGCCATAAGGAATACTTCCTGTTGTATAAACCAATCTATTTCCTTTTAAAACGTTCGAAAGCATTTTAATATAAATTATAAACCGTATTCTGATCATGGTTTTCATTAGCAACGTATAGGACACTATCATTTATTAATTATTCCGGGTTTAAAATCAGTCCTCAGAAGAGCCAACACTCGTTAGCTTTTTTCGAAGACCATTGCGGTTGATTTTTAGTGACTTTTAAAACTATTAATCCAAATTTCAACTTGAATATTTAACTTTTGCCAATTATCACTACAAACTTAACGAATCGATTTTAAAATGTATAAACAATGTTCAACTCAACTGTCAAAAATGTTCGCACTGTCATGTACGCCATGTTCTGTCATTTTCAGTATAAACAATGTGTCATGCTATTTGTTGTCAATAAATGTCTCCTACATTCACTAGTGAAGATAAAGTGCGTGCTATCTTTCAAATACATTGCAAAATACGTCTTTAATTCGATAACAAATAAGCATTTCCAGAATGGGACCCGCGAGTGAGCGGAAACAATATTCGAACGAGGCAATCGCCCAATGCATTGAATTTATTGATGCAGGTTCAACTGTATACGCAGCCTCCAAACGATTTGGAATTCCAATATCTACTATCCGCTATAGGATAAGTCGTCAATGGAAAAAAAAGGCAAAGCCGGGTCCAGAATCTGTGCTATCTTCTCAAGAAGAACAGAAACTTGCAGATTGGTTAAGCAATATGCAAGATCGCGGCTTTCCTGTTACGCGTAGAGCTTTGTTGTTGAAGATGAAAGAATTTTTTGAAGCAAATCCGGATCGATCAACTCCATTCCGAAACAATCAACCAGGAAAGTACCATTTAGTATGTGCTTTAAATCTTTAATAATTTTTAGTCTTTACTTATTTTAGGACGCAAATGGCTGCGCAACTATATGAAACGTAATCCAGGATTTTCTTTTCGTACGCCAGAAATATTATCTTCGGCTAGTAGCCGAGTGAGTGAAAATGATATCCGTGGATGGTTTCAAATGATAACAAGCTGGCTAACAAAAAACGGACTGCACGAAATATTAGACGATCCTTCTAGAGTATTTAACGCTGACGAAACCTCTTTCTTTCTACACCCCAAATCAAAGGAGGTTATTGCCCGAATTGGATCTCGCAATGTGTATGAAGCAGAGCAAGCGGCTGCTAAGCAAAATATAACTGTAATGTTTGCATTTGGGGCAAATGGTAGTATAGTGAATCCACACGTTATCCTCCCTGGTAAACGTCTTCGGCAGGATTTGGTGCAAAGCTTTCCGGAAGAATGGGGTATCGGTCAAAGTGAGCGTGGTTGGATGGATACTCCAAACTTTTTGGGATATATTGAGAAAATATTTCATCCCTTTCTGGTGAGGAAAAACGCAACATTTCCAGTAATTTTGTTCGTTGATGGACATGCATCGCATATTGGATTGAATGTGGCAGATCTATGCCAATCACTTGGTATTATACTGATCTGTTTGTATCCAAATACAACGCACATCACACAGCCAGCAGATGTGGCGGTTTTCAAACCTTTAAAAACTGAATGGAGAAAGTCGGTAGAAAGCTGGAAATTCAATAATCCCGGTAGTATTCTGAACACTTTGCACTTTGCATCAGTATTAAGTATGGCTATCGAGAATGGTATCAAAAGTTCGACGATCAAAAATGGGTTTCGAGCATGTGGTCTGCATCCGTTCGATTCGAATGCAATCGACTATTCTAAGTGCATCGCAACTTCAGCAACTGGTTCCTTGATTACGAACGAAACAACCGATGTTTTTGTCACACCTGAAGCTTTTGAAGAATCAATCCAGAAGGAATCAGATACCACACAACACGGTAGTGTAGATCAAAGCGTTACCATTAGTATGGATAGAATAGTTGAAGCATACGATATAATCGGAGCTGAAACTATAGCTAAAATTGAAGGAGACGTCAACAAGCTGTCCCGTGAAGAACGTGTGATTCGTTATTTTTATCGTGAATTTGTTCGTCCGCATATTGGATTTCATGCCTTAAAATCTACAGTAGAAGTCAATGGATTGAACTGCTTAGACGGACTCGAAGGGAATTACGACAACGACGACGTCGTTAACGACGATTTTACATCGGCTTCTTCATCCAAAAAGATGGATATCGTATCTCCTTTGGATACTTATATATCAATAGATATGACAGATTACGAAAAAGTTGAAGCTGGAGGCTCTAATATATTATGTTGTAGCATATCTGCTATACACAACTTATTATAATACACATTATCAGCTATAGACACATTGTAACACACTTTGGAAAGCCAAACCACACCATTGTAACACATTCATTATAACACATTCAGTAAATCAGATCATACCATAGCACCGCAACCGGAAGAGTTCAGGCCGTCCATTCAAACAAATAACAGATGTGACACACTTATCAAAAACAACCGAAACGCACAACATAAGCAGGAACAGTATGTAACCCAAAGCAGGAACAGTATATGCGTTAAACCCAAAACAGGAACTTAGTGACAAGAACCATCGTTCTTGTCAACAAAAGACAAACGTAACTAGCTGAGTGAAAACAATAACTTTCCAACATACAACCCGGAACCAAATGTGAGAAACCCTTAACTTCATTTGAGTATAAATAAAACCAATTCCAACCGTGGCAGGTCAGATTCGTTCGGACTGTCAGGATAGGACTATGCCCATCCTACATCTATCGAGTTCTCATTTAAAGAGTTTAGATATGTCCCCCTGCCCAAGGTAAGGCCTCTAAACTCCAACGTTTCCAGTAAGGGAAACCTCCTAAAGGTTTCTATGATCGCCTGGACGATCAAGTGTCGAAAAGTCCGCTCGAACGAAGTTTTAATCCACCTCGGCTCATGTCAGTAAAAACTGACCTACCGCGACGGTACTCGAAGTACAGTTGTACGATCATCGCATTACATGGCGACCGTTGACTTAATCTGCAATCGACAGGCAGAAGTGTAAGCAAAATTATTTCAAGTAAAATGTGATACGTACAACGGTAACGTAAAGCTTAAGTGTCGTGTGACGAACCAAAAGTATTGTGACCATAACCGGCATTCGGCGGAAAGTGAAAAAAAAAGTGTCAAATGTGCAATTTTTTTTACGGAACATTCATCAACGCAGCTGGCGCAAGTAACCCATATGTAAACAAAAGCAATAACGATGAAAGAACAGCTACAAGCAAGTTTCGTACAGTGCAGAATGAAAAATAAAAACATTTAGTGCAGTGTAAGTGCGAAATGAATGTTTAATTGATGAACAAACATTAACCGTACACAGTGTTGTGAGAACCTACCTAAATGTGTAAAAACGTATTAACGCTCATGCGATCGGTTTACCTAGTAGAGTAACCTTGAAATGGGTAAACTATAGAAAAAAGCACACTTTGTTAAAAAGGGTTGTTGTTACTCAAGTTCAGCACAGTACAGTATAGCAATCTATACGATTCTTGCAGCAAGTGATATGGAATGATAAAGTGCAGTGCAAAACAAGCTGCGGTCAGTGTCATTGAATGGAACAACCGTTCCCACCGTGGAAGACGAAAAGAAAAACCGAGCCCACTGCCTAATCTGGATTGGCAGACGAGAATGAACAAGTGTCCCAACCCCGACAAGACATCGAGCGACAACTGATGACATCGTGGAAATTCACACCAAGCACCGATTAAACTGCAAGCACCGGTATAAATACAGCGTAGAATCAGCAGCAACAAAATGCACGTCGCATATTCCATTAAGGTACTGTAACTTTAAAATATGGTCAAATGGGTTTTCAAAGCTAGGAAATAGGAAATAGGAAGTAATTGAAAACAATATGAAAAAGGAATGATTACTATAAGCGAGAAAAACGAAATTTTGAAATATATATTTAAAAAAATACAGGATCCTAATCAAAGAACTTGTACAAGAACACAACTAAGAATTAAAGCTGAAGAAACATTTAAAGAAATTCAAAATGACATCGAAAAAAATAGATACAAATATACTTTTAACAAACTATTAGAATTTAGCAAAATTTCTCATGCATTAATACAAAATATCATTGCTATGAGCACATCAAAAACCAACGACGATTCACGTAACAAGTCATATGATTTTTCTACAAATAGCTCAGAGGATAAAAATATCAATTTAACACTGTTAACAACCAGTAGATTATCATTTAAACTCTTAGCTCAGATCATATTTGTCTTACTAAAGCTGCATAAAAAAATTAAAATGGCTAATTTTGATATTAAAACAGCCACAGGTCTTGTACCCACATATGACGGGACACCCGATACCTTTAATGCATTTGAGGACGCTTCCACGCTATTGTTCGAGTTAAATCCAAACCATGAAGAAATGCTCGTAAAATTCATAAGAACCAGACTGACTGGAAAGGCTAGAATAGGGTTACCTAGCAATATAACGACTTTTAATGAATTAATCAGTGATATAAAGAGAAGATGTGAAGAAAAAACAACACCTGATAAAGTTATAGCAAAACTAAAATCCATAAAAACAAGGGATGCACAATCAATTTGCAATGAGGTCGAACTACTTTCAGAGAAACTGAAGGTAATTTATCTTAAACAAGGAATTCCAGAAAAAATAGCTAACGATATGGCAATAAAAACAGGTATCGACACACTTAAAGAAAAGGTAGCAAACTCTGAAACTAAAATACTGTTGAAGGCAGGTACTTTTGCGACAATAACCGATGCAACACAGAAAGTAATGGAGAATGAAAGTGAAGAAACAAACAGAACTACTAATGTGCTTAACATAAATACACAACGCTACAATAGAAACTATCCTAGAAACCAAGGTAACCAGAATAGGAACAATCAAAACAACTATGGTCCAAATACAAACCAACCATACCGAAACTACTATAATAACAGAAATAATAACAACTTCAACAATCGCAATAATAACAATAGCAGCTACAACAACAATCTGCGAAACAATATTCGCTATAACAACAGATTTATTCAGGGATACAATAATGAAAGATACAACTCCAACTTCAATGGTAATCAGAACAGACCAAACAAAAACCTAAGGGCAATAACAAATGGAGAAACAGGGCAACAACAACGAAACATATACCATACTACAGCTCAGATACAGGAAGTAGAGGAAAACAATTTTTTAGACCAACAGGAGTCAACTCAAACCCTAGATCAATTTACTCATTAGAGCTAACTGGAGTTGATTATATAAAGATTAGATTGAGCATTGCAAATAATGAAACATCAATATTACTAGTTGATACAGGAGCATCAATTTCTTTATTTAAAGCAAGCAAGTTAAAGAAAAATCATGGCCCAATACGTTCAGACTCAATATCATTAACAGGGATATCTAACACACCAATTTATTCAAAAGGAAGTACAACATGCACTATATATTTCAACAATCTAGAATTGGAACACGATTTTGTATTAGTTCCAGATGAATTCAACATAGGAGCAGATGGTATATTAGGCAGAGACTTTTACAAACTATACAGATGTTCAATTAATTATCATTTGGAAATGCTTACATTCACGTGTCAGGGAGAAGAAATTCAGCATAACATTGAAGAAGATGATGGAAAAGGATTTATTTTGCCAATCAGAAGTGAAGTGGTACGTAAAGTATATCTTCCAAACATTACAGAGGATACTATAGTCTTCGCACAAGAAATTCAACCAGGAGTATTCTGTGGCAGCACTATTATTTCAAAGGATAATCAGTTAATTGAATTCATCAATACAAGGCAGAGAAATATTTACATAACAAACGCAGAATTTAAACCCATTACAGAACCATTAGCAAATTATGAAGTGAAACAAATGAATAACAAAGTAGGAGAAATTAATAATAATAGATTGCAAAAACTATTACAAAAATTAAAGTGGATAAAATCCCCACTACAGAAATTTATAATTTGAAGAAAATCGTAACTGAATATAACGATATATTTTGCGTAGAGGATGATCCCATTACTACAAATAACTTTTACCCTCAGAAAATTGAATTAAAGGATAATATTCCTACGTATATACCGAATTATAAACAAATATACTCACAGGCTGATGAAATACAAAATCAGGTAGACAAAATGCTTAAGAATGACATAATTGAACACTCAGTCTCCCCATATAACTCACCTATATTATTGGTTCCAAAGAAATCAACGGATGATAATAAAAAATGGAGACTTGTAGTAGATTTCAGGCAGCTAAACAAAAAGGTTATACCAGATAAATTTCCATTACCAAGAATAGATACAATATTAGATCAGCTAGGGAGAGCAAAATATTTTAGCACCCTTGATCTCATGTCAGGATTCCATCAAATACCTTTAGAAAATGATTCAAGAAAATTTACAGCTTTTTCAACCGGATCAGGGCATTACCAATTTAAACGTATGCCGTTCGGTTTAAACGTTAGCCCCAACAGCTTTCAACGCATGATGGCTATCGCTATGGCAGGATTAACTGCTGAGCTAGCATTTGTATATATAGACGATATAATCGTTACTGGCTGCAGTGCACGGCAGCACATCAGTAACATAGTTAAGGTTTTTGATAGGTTAAGGTCTTACAATTTAAAATTAAATCCAGAAAAATGTTCATTTTTCAAAACAGAAGTTACTTATTTAGGTCATAAGATAACAGATAAGGGTATATACCCAGACGATTCTAAGTTTGAAACAATTAGAAACTTCCCTTTACCTAAAAATGCAGATGAAGTACGAAAATTTGTTGCATTTTGTAATTATTATCGTAAATTTGTACAGAATTTTGCAAAAATTGCTAAACCTTTAAATAACCTAATTAAGAAAAATGTCAAGTTTATTTGGACAGATGAATGCCAAAAAGCATTTAATAGTTCAAAAGAAAGCCTTTTGTCTCCAGCAGTCTTGAAGTATCCGGATTTTACTAAAGAATTCATACTAACAACTGATGCTTCAGATGTAGCATGTGGAGCAGTTCTTTCTCAAATCACAGATGGAAAAGATCACCCAATCGCGTATGCAAGCAAAAGCTTCACGCAAGGAGAAAAGAATAAGCCTATCATAGAAAAGGAACTTACAGCAATTCACTGGGCAATCAATTATTTCAAACCATATCTATACGGCAGAAAATTCACCGTAAAAACAGATCATAGACCATTAGTATACCTGTTTGGTATGAAAAACCCAACATCTAAACTAACAAGAATGAGACTAGATTTAGAAGAATTTGATTTTAAAATAGAATTTTTAGCAGGTAAAACTAACGTAGTAGCAGATGCTTTATCCAGAATTATAACTGATTCTGATGAGCTTAAAGCATCAATTCCTAAAAATAAATCAGATATATCAAATCCTATCTTAATGGTAAATACTAGAGCTATGGTAAAGAAAAACAACGTTGTAGAAAACAAAGAAAACAAAAAGAAAAAGGAAGAAATAATAGAAGAATATAATCCAACAAACATATATGAAACAGACAGGCCATCTGATACAACTAAAATGTTGAAAATGAAATCAAATATTAATGAAATAAATGAATTTATTGAGCTCGTGACATACAATCACAATTATTATAAAGCGCTGGGAAAATTTAAAATACCCATAACTTCTGCGAAGCAAAGTCAAACACTAGAGTTTGTACTGCATGAATCATGCCTAATCGCTAGAAAATACCACAAGAATTTAGCAATTGCATCGAATGACAGATTATTCGAATTTTACTCAATGTCGACCATAAAAGAAATAATTAACAAAATGATAACAGACGTTCACATCGTCGTATTTACACCACCTAGACTGGTAGAAGATACAGAAGAACAGATCAAAATAATGTCCAATTTCCACACAACACCATCAGGAGGTCATATAGGACAATTCAAGCTGTATAGTAAGATAAAAGATAAATTCAAATGGAAAAATATGAAAGCGGATATCATCAAGTATGTAAAAAGTTGTAAAGCATGCGCAACTAATAAGATATTAAAACATACTAAAGAGAAAACTGTTGTGACGACAACACCCTCTAAACCTTTTAACATCATAACGATTGATACCGTAGGTCCTTTACCAAAAACAGCAAATAATAATCGATACGCAGTTACGATCCAATGCGAATTATCGAAATATATCGTAATCATCCCGATTCAAAACAAAGAAGCAAATACAATAGCAAAAGCATTAGTAGAAAATTTTATTCTTACATTTGGAAACTTTTTAGAAATGAGATCAGATCAAGGACTTGAATATAACAATGAAATTTTGGCACAAATATCAAAAATATTAGAAATCAAACAAACATTTGCAGCAGCATATCATCCACAAACAATAGGATCTTTAGAGCGAAACCATAGAAGTTTAAATGAATATTTACGAAGTTACACCAATGAGCATCATGATGACTGGGATCAATGGACTAAATTTTATGAATTCGTTTATAACACATCAGTACATAGCACAACTAATTTCACACCTTTCGAATTAATTTTTGGCAGACAAGCTAATTTACCACAAGAATTATATAAAACAAAAGTAGAGCCATTATACAATATAGAACAATACTACAATGAAATGAAGTTTAAATTACAAAAATCACATGAAATTGCAAAACAAAAACTTATTCAAGCAAAATTACAACGTCAAGCAAAATTGAATGAAAATGTAAACAAATTAAACATACGAATAGGAGATTATGTCTATTTACAAAACGAAAAAAGAAGGAAATTAGATCCAGCTTATATAGGACCATTTACAGTCGTAGAAATTACAAATACAAACTGCGTTATAAAACACAATCAAACAGGAAAAACCACAACAGTACATAAAAACAGATTAAAACATTTTTAGTGAATAATGCACTCTTTCGTATAAACTCAATCGTACATTATTCAAAAAGGGTGGAGGTGTAGCATATCTGCTATACACAACTTATTATAATACACACTATCAGCTATAGACACATTGTAACACACTTTGGAAAGCCAAACCACACCATTGTAACACATTCATTATAACACATTCAGTAAATCAGATCATACCATAGCACCGCAACCGGAAGAGTTCAGGCCGTCCATTCAAACAAATAACAGATGTGACACACTTATCAAAAATAACCGAAAGGCACAACATAAGCAGGAACAGTATGTAACCCAAAGCAGGAACAGTATATGCGTTAAACCCAAAACAGGAACTTAGTGACAAGAACCATCGTTCTTGTCAACAAAAGACAAACGTAACTAGCTGAGTGAAAACAATAACTTTCCAACATACAACCCGGGACCAAATGTGCGAAACCCTTAACTTCATTTGAGTATAAATAAAACCAATTCCAACCGTGGCAGGTCAGATTCGTTCGGACTGTCAAGATAGGACATTACGCTGCCCAAAAATCTTCGCTTTCCAACTTATTTCAAGAGTTTAGTTATGTCCCCCTTCCCAAGGTAAGGCTTCTAAACTCCAACGTTTCCAGTAAGGGAAACCTCCTATAGGTTTCTATGATCGCCTGGACGATCAAGTGTCGAAAAGTCCGCTCGAACGAAGTTTTATTCCACCTCGGCTCATGTCAGTAAAAACTGACCTACCGCGACGGTACTCGAAGTACAGTTGTAATGTCATATATTGCCTTTGACATCTTCCACTGAACCACAAACTACTTGTACGGATTCAGAACTACCCGAAATGATGGATTATGGTAAGTAATCATTAAAACATCGCTGTTTTTTATGAAGTTTAGTCTGGAATTATTAAATGAACGAATTATAATTCTCACTGTTTCTTTGTCTGTAGTTGATGCAAGAATCGTAAACAATCATGATCTCCAAGAAAAGGACATTGAGACTCAATGCGAAGATGGAAAAGACGCATCATTGGTTATTAGTACACGCCGACTTTCAGAGGTGTTGAATCTACCCGCTACACCTCACCGTTGTGGTAGACATAGAAATTATAAAAAATCATTTCAACCTGTCTTAACAGCTAAGGAACGAAGTGATGCACTTCTTAAAGTAAAAGAGCAAAAAGAAAAAGAACTGCAACAAAAGAAAATAAGAGCCCTACAACGCCAAGAGGCCAAAGAAAAACGGGAAAATGAAAAACGTGCTAGGATGGAAGAGCGTAAAAAAATTAAAGGAAAATCAAAGACATCTACACCAAAGGCTAAATTAGGGGACAAAAACGCCAGAATGCGCAATTAAAATGGCTTGTAGGGCTAAACAATTTGATCCAACTCATTTATAAGCTACCAAAATCATCAATAGTTCCTTATATTAAAATGTAAAAGTTATGAATCATATTATGAACTAATTTATAAGTGAATGAAATGCAATACATGAACTGAATGAAACAAATAACTGGTGTAAAATGTATCACAATATCACAAAAAACTAGAGCAATGACACCGCGTTTAAGCGACATTATTTATACTATCAAATGAGCCTTTCTCATTATATGAAACTAATATAAATGCTAATTTTTATTACGGATTTTGGTTTACACGTAGTTTTCTTTCATATGTTATAGTTTCATAACATGAAGCGATTTTTTTAATGTAAAATATATGGTTTAATATATATGGCCATAATAGGACCCCTCTTATAGCCATATTAGGAACACTAGTGCCATAATTGGTACATTAAGAAGCAGAAGTAATTTGAATTTTTCAGCAATTAATGATTAAAATCAATCAAATTAAAAAATATGTGCAGGTTTTACACATTTCAGACATCCAAAATGCATTGAGGAACGTGAGATTGGGTAAAAGACGAATTAATACAGCCGCGAAAAGTGCGTATTAATGACAAACTATGTCCATAATTGGTACACTTACCCTATATCTAGCATTAGAATGGTGAACATAACTAGGACTATTTAAAACTTACCGATCACGAAGATATTTGAAGTTAAACGGCGACTCTGTAAGCCCGATTCACCTTCTTTGATCGGTTATCAGGTGCTTTGGAAATGAAATTGCTAGGTGTGATAGAAAATAATAGAAGAATAAACAAACATTAAAAGCAGTACGATTTTTAGAACACAAACATCATTTGGAAGATTCTTCTTCTTATGCATACACTTACCCGTAGATCATGTAACAAAACATACTGCATTTACGCCTGCGTTGACATCTTTCACGATTTACTTAACCACTTTTCTATTCACATTTAATGATTTTGGCTGCATCTACCGGCACCAATCCTTCCCATATGAAATTTGCATTCGTTCTGGCGATGAGTTTCGAACGATCAAAACACAACGCGAGAGTGAAGAACACAAAGTAAATGGCACTATGTACAAGTGTTGATCATATAGTCAAAATAAAGTATAATGGAATTTATTTTACTTCAAATGAATTGATTTTCTTCTGATTTACATTTCAACTATTGTTATCAGCCTAGTTGTTAATGTTTAAAATTTTGATGAAGTGAAAACATCATTACCAGATAAATGAAACGATAATCGACGCATTTTGACCATATCGAATTATGATCGTCTTTACACATAGTCGGGGCGACTATGGGCTTCGAACGACGAGATCCGTTCGCCGCGGTTGTCAGAAGGCGCTCACTTGACGCTCAGTTTTAAAATAACGTACCATTGAGAGCCTGTAAGAAGCGCGTGAAAGAATGAGTTCTACCTGCCGGGGTCGAATGTTCCCGTTTGTATGGGGAGAAATCCGCGAGGTTTTGCGCTGCGGATTTGGAACGAATGTTGTTTTCAAAGTAACGTTTTGCTTTAAATTTTGCTTGAAATGATTGAAGTGAATTGAACTTAGAGGTACAGTATCGGACATAAAGATAGAACCCTGGTGTTTTCAACGCAGCATGCACCTGTTGGGACAGGTTTATGTGTGGTTTGTGTATTTGTGTTTGTGTGTGTGTGTGTGTGTATGTGTGTGTATGTGTGTGAACATGTGTGTGTGTGCATGTGTGTGTGTGTGTATGTATGTTTGAATGTGTATTGGTGTGTGTGTTTGTTTCACAAGTATGTCGTTTCGTATAGATTTGTTAGTAGTTTTTCTGTGTTTTGGGTAAGGTTTTTGATGTAATAAGCAGAACCACCGCCCTCGCGATCAGTGTTTTTTCGATCTATTAACAACTTTACGGTCTTCTTTCGCCGTGGTCTTCTGAGGACGTCCGGTTGACTTGCGCGTTTCGATTGTCCAAGCGCGTTTCAGTTGTCCAAGCGCGTTTTGGTTGTCCAAACACATTTCGGATGTCCGAAGCGCGTTTGCGACAAAAGTGCGCGATCGTTCCATTACAAACTCGATCGTTTTGCGCTTAATGCCAGCAGCCGCCATTCGCTTTATTATATGGCGCTGATAATCGGTACAATGTTTACCTCGACCCATTGTTACTAACGTAGCTTGCTTGGACCGTCAAGAACGCGCTGGTTAAAAACTTGGACACGGCTGATCCCGTGCTCAGCCTGCGTTCTGCTTCTACACGTGATGAATTACATCGTTGTAGAGCAGCAAAAACAGCGTATGGATAAAAACTATCAATGAGTAAGCGAGTGAGTGTCTACCCATTTAAATCGAGAACCGAATACTGCCGCGCTCATGAAACAAAACGCCCATTGAAAAGAACAACTGCGCGCCAGCTCAATGCACGCACAAAGTTTAACATGCGCACACAACGTTCAACGCAGAGATGCACGCAGGCATTTCTATGGCGTGCACTGGAGAAACACCTGTAAGGGAATGCCGAGTTCATTGCTGTTGTGCGCGTGTCCATTTCACATCGCTGCGCATGCACATTCATCAACCAGCACACCTGCGGTTTCTTCCGAGGAACAAGCGCTGCTGTCGATGCAAACTTTAGCTTTTATCCAAGTGCAAACGCACGCTGTCTCACATGATAACACACATTATCAGAATACTTTCCATGCAATATGAAACCATAGCAAGCTACGTTTTTCAGACACAAACCCGCGCACTTGCAAATGCACATTAAAAAGCACACTCTCTTTCTACTACACACACACACACACACACACACACTCACACACACACACACACACTCACACACACACACACACACACACACACACACACACACACAAACACAAGTAACGTGGTAAAACAAGTGCAAGGTGCGTTGAAAACACCAGGGTTCTATCTTTATGCCCAATACTGTATGTAACATTTTTAAAATGTTTTGTGATCAATTTCCAATTAAATAAATTTTCATCAGTTTTGAAAATGTATATAAAAAACATAAAATATATCGGAATATAAATATGCATACAAATATCTATGATAATAAAGTTATATAAATAAAATATGTATTTATATAGATATATACATATATATATATATATATATATATATATATATATATATATATATATATATATATATATATATATATGTATATATATATATATATATATATATATATATATATATATATATATATATATAAATATATATACATATATATATATATATATATATGTATATATATATATATATATATATATATATATATATATATATATCTATATAAATACATATTTTATTTATATAACTTTATATAAATATATATATATATATATATATTTTTTTTTAAGAAAGTGAGTAAAGCTGCCTTATAATTGATAACAAATCATCCAATAATGATGTATCGAATGAAATCCAATACCAGCGGCAAAAAAAATCAAAATTCAAAACATAGCTATCCTTAAATCGTAGATATAAACGTCTTTAAATGCTTGACAGTTGTATCTCATGATTCTCATTCTCTCATAAGCGTCGAACGGATTTCGTCGTTCGAAGCCGGTACTCGCCCCGAGTGTCATCTCTGGCGCTTCAGGGTCTCACGCTCAGAGCAAAAATTCTCGCAAATTCGCAACGGTGGGAGCGTTCAGCTGTGGAGGGCTGGAGGAGTGCGAGTGTGATTCTTATGCACACAGCGAAATTTTGGTCAACACCTCGATGGTGGGAGCGTTTTTCCATGGGATGGGGTAGTGGAGTGCGAGTGTGTCGCATGATTCCCTCAAAACTAGGGCCAGGGGTAGCGAGAGGCATCAACATGAGTTACTCTTTGCCAAGCGGGCAACTGCTTTGAAGCTGTTGTAACCGTTGTAGGGTTCCGCCGAACTGTCAGCCAAGCGCATCGCGGATAGGACAAAAATAGTTTAAATAAGGAACGAACGGCAGTTTCTGCCCTTTCAGTAAAACGAACTCACCGAGAGAACAAGCCACAAAACGCCTAAAATAAAAACTAATTTTTTGGCACCACGCCTAAGCCTAAAAAGTTCGGTTTCTTTGTTAGTTTCTAACAGAAGCAGTTGATAAACGCGCAGAGCGCACATTCCTCGTGAATCAGATTCTGATTTAGAGTAATAATCTTGTATTGAAATATGTTATGTATGTTAAACAAAGTATTAAATATTTCTCAAGAGTTTTATGTAAAAAAAATGTCTCAAGTACACAAAAAACTTAATGTAAAATATTAAAATTGAAATAATTAGCGTTATTAAGTAATTAACAACTTTTTACTAAAATACGTTATGATGACAAGTAAATACTTCTTCTACTTGGCGTTACGTTCCTCGTGGATATACCAGCCAATACAGACTCTCGAGACTAATTCAGAGTCACGCTGCTGGATAGTCTATTCTTACTACGCAAGACGTTCCCCAAATGAGATTTGATTCCACGACAGGCATGTTATTAAGGCGACCGTGATGATGACTGAACTACGGTGCTGCCCTGTTAAGCTTGATGACTCAAAAATAACTTAAAAGTAAGGGAAAGAGTTTTGCTTGTTAATTTCAATGCTACCTTAAAAACAATACTTTAACAAACAATACAGACGGAACGGTCGAGTGGTACAGTTATCAACATGCACGTCGAGGGTATGAGCCTAAGATACTCCGTAGCAAGGACAGACTATCCGTCTGTGTGGTACGACATAAGTCTCGAAAGCCTATATTGGCCGACGTGCCAGCCTAAGACGTAACGCCAAGCAAAATAAGAACAACAGATAGGCAGCTCAAATATTGCAGACGATTTTTAAGATCATATTTGCAACTTTTTAATGCAAATAGTAGCCAGCGTTTCCGACAATCATAGCACTCCAACTTTATAATTTTCACTGCATTTTAATGCACGACTGTTACCTACAGTCAGTCCAAAAAGTATTCGTCTAGCTGATTATTTCACAGAAAAAGGCAAATTATGGCCGCAATACGTATGGGGCGATAAAAGTAATGATGAGGTTTGATAAAGGGACCATCAATACACACGTTTTGCTAAAAAATAAGCATTTAAATAGTGCAATAGCAACCAAAATACTTAAAAACTAAAAAAAAGTCGTTTGAAGGGCGCGCAAAAAGTATTCGTCCATCTAGCTTTTTAATTATTTACACTGGACAAACACTACGTAGACGTGAATTAAATTTATTATTATCAATCTGCTGGTGACTTCCTTCTAAATTAATGCATTTCTGTTGTTTCAATTGCACTTCAAGCGGTCAGAGAGGCACTAAAGGCGGAGGAGTTAAATGATTGGAGCATCCCAACGGGACAAAAGTAGAAAGCTTGGAGCAAAATAATCGTTTGTCTCCCCCTCTATCCTCTATACCGCGCTTGCTTGCACTCATGCGCGAGCGCTCGAGTATATTCTCTCAGAACCCCAAGCGAGTCAACACGCTCGAAAGTAGCAAGGAAAGTAGAAATGAAGTAGCCTTCTACTTCCCTTCTACTTTTGTTGCTTAAAATCAGAAGAATGTAGAAACATGTGGGTTCCAGGAAAGAGCAAAAAATGAGTTCTTGAGTGTGCACACACGCACACGCGACGACTCACGCTTACGTTCTTGTTCTACGCCCCTCCCCCTTCTCACTCACCCACAGATCTATTTTTAGATCATCACACTTCCATCGACGGCGGTCGATGTGACGATGTGTGTCGTCGCGTGTGTGTTGTCGATTTGGTCAGAAAAACTTTTTCTTCACACACCAAATCTCTGACATGGAACGTCGGCGTACCGATTGAACCATCGCGACTTTGATCAGTGCGCGCGGTTAAAACGACCTTTTGTATTGTGTTGTACGTAGCGTGCGCGCCAAAATTTTAAGAGTGCGCGGAGAGTGAATGTGGTTTTTGGGGGTGGGGGAATGAGATACAGAGACAACCCGTCCGGCAAAATGAGTGTATTTTTTGAGTGATTTGAGTGACGCTGTCGAAATACAGTGTCTCTTCGACGAATGAGCTACACCCTCGCGCGAGCCCTCCCCCTCCCCACCCGTAACGCACGGTGCGCTCTGCAGTTCTCAATGTGTTTGTGTTCTTTCGAGCCATGCTACCAACACATCAAAAGCTTCTTGTTTTTCGCTTTCTTTCATGCACTTATTCTAAAACTAAACACAAACACTGTCATTTTTTATTACATTAAACACTTTATTGAAACATAAAGTACACACTAAAGTACACATTTAGAATCCTTCATACTCACGAATGACGTCATACCGGGTCGAGCCAGGCTGCGGGAAACTTGTCGACAATCTGCGTTGACTCTGTTCAGCAAATTCTTACCTGTCTATCCACGCACTGCATGTGCGTCTGTGCACACTGTTTATTCACTGCACACTTCACCAAAACACACCAGCGCACGAGACTTTGAACGAAATGCGCATCAACGCACAAACACTGCGCGCGGGACTTAGAACAAAACGCGCACAACCATCTCCGGCAAAGCGTCGCGCTGTACTGGTGGTTTTGCACGCGTAGGAGGGGGGGACATACGGAGCGATGGTTCGATGCTGTAGTGTAAGCGAGACAACACGATGTGACGAGCAGCTCCAAGTTGAGCTCGCTGAAAGAAGACACACACACATTCACAGACGGCTCGTCAAAGCACGGTATTTGTATTGGTGTTAGTGAAGCGCGCGTGTAAAACAGAATGCGAACTCTCATCGCAGCGCGCTTCTCCGTGCTTCCTCAAGCTTCCTCATACCCCTCGGCCTGAATCACTCAAAATTTGGGGTCTCATTGTTTGCGTGGAAATTTCGCTGCACATTAACACATACATTCTCACTGCATGGGTTGAACTGCGAATGCTCAGTCCCAACGGGACAAAAGTAGAAAGCTTGGAGCAAAATAATCGTTTGTCTCCTTCTATCCTCTATACCGCGCTTGCTTGCACTCATGCGCGAGCGCTCGAGTATATTCTCTCAGTACTGAGCATTCGCAGTTCAACCCATGCAGTGAGAATGTATGTGTTAATGTGCAGCGAAATTTGTCTCTGTATCTCATTCCCCCACCCCCAAAAACCACATTCACTCTCCGCGCACTCTTAAAATTTTGGCGCGCACGCTACGTACAACACAATACAAAAGGTCGTTTTAACCGCGCGCACTGATCAAAGTCGCGATGGTTCAATCGGTACGCCGACGCTCCATGTCAGAGATTGGTGTGAAGAAAAAGTTTTTCTGACCAAATCGACAACACACACGCGACGACACACATCGTCACATCGACCGCCGTCGATGGAAGTGTGATGATCTAAAAATAGATCAGTGGGGCGAGTGAGAAGGGGGAGGGGCGTAGAACAAGAACGTAAGCGTGAGTGAGTCGTGTCGCGTGCGTGTGTGTGGTGTACACGCGAGAGCTCATTTTTTGCTCTTTCCTGGAACCCACATGTTTCTACATTCTTCTGATTTTAAGCAACAAAAGTAGAAGGGGAAGTAGAAGGCTACTTCATTTCTACTTTCCTTGCTACTTTCGAGCGTGTTGACTCGCTTGGGATGATGGCAAAATTCGTATCTTTAACTTATGCATAACCTATCCTACCCATTTTTGAAGGTTACAAAATGTGTGGTAGGCTTCATTTGATCAGAGTTTGGCCATTTTTCTGACACTAATTGTGTGACAAACTGCCATGTAAGCAGCCATATTTGACGGTTAATCTAACGAATGAAGCAGTTTAATGTCCAAAAAATCAAATTTTACCAAGGAATAAGTGCATTTTGCGATGGCCAATAAGATCAGGAAAAGAGATTGGTCACATTTGGTTGATGGGTCATGCTCCATTTCATCGTAGCTTGTCATGTAATAGCTTAAATGAGTGAGTTGTTACAATCATGTTTTGTTTGAATAATACCATACACAGAAAGTGGCCAAATCTGTTAAGGTGCATCAAATAATTAAGGAATTTATTTCAAATTAGGCTCTACTAACATATTAAAACATGTGTAAATCGCCAAGGTCATACGGCCGACGACTACCATAGCGAAAACAGTCTACTTAGATGCAGCAGCCAGATCTCGTGTAACGGTAGCATCATGGAATCATGATACTAGGGCTCAGTGAGGTAAGGTGAGCTAGAAAAATGGTTCAAAATTATAGGAGACGAGGTGGAGAAACATATTAACGCAGTTTTTAAGTACTTTGAGTCCCATTTCTGAGAAATTTAACTTAAAATGTATCACATGTTTCAAGAACAGTCGAGCTGGATAACATACAGGGCATTGTCATTTGCCCGAAACTCCAAACAAGCTGAACCCAAACTGATGAAAATGATTTAGTAGACTCTCAATATGATATCACATGCCTTTTTTTCAATGGAATTTGGCCACGTAGTCCGGAAATGCAATATTTATACCAGAGAATAATTGGAACAAGTCTTGTAGGATGAGTCTGTCAAACATACGTCTTTTTAAAGGTTCAAATGAGTTCTTGCGTTGTGCAGGTAGTCACCAATAGGCATAAATGCAATAAAAAACACGATCAGGACATTTTTTGATTCCATAACGTTTGTTTTTATACGCATATTATGCCAAAAGTCTGATGGACGAATACTTTTTGCGCGCTCATCAAACGACTTTTTTTAATTTTTTAAATAATTTAGTTGTTATTGAACTATTTTAATGCTTATTTTTAGCAGTACTTTTGTATTGATAGTCCCTTTATCAAACCTCATCATTACTTTTACCACCCCATGCCTATTGCAGTCATAATTCGGATTTTTCTGCAAAATATTCAGCTAGACGAATACTTTTTGGACTGACTGTATTGGTTTCTTATCAAATTGAAATAAAACCGACAAGCGTTTGAGAATGATTTCGTTATTATAGAGGGTGGGTCAGAAAGACTTCATTCCAAGCTCGGAAACGTCCTCATCCGCTAGGGAGCAACCGGAGCCATCGGAATCGTTGAAACCGCCCGGAACTATCCGCAGCTGTCCTGAACCATTCAAAAGAGCCTAGAGTTGATAGTTGGTATCCTTCGGGGCCGTTGAAGCCGTTTGGAGCCGTGAAACACCGGAGCCATCCGGTGCCAGTTTTGGCTGCAGACTAGTTGCTCCGAACGGCTTAACACGGCTCAGAACAGCTCCTTACGGCTTTGAGCCTTACGACGAATCGGTTTTCGACTGGCGACTCGGAGAAGCTGATTTCGGGGCCAGAATGACGATGGTCAGAAACCATTCAGAGCCTGCACACACACTATTAGTTTATCGCATAATCCACGTCTTGTGGACGCACGCATGTTGTAGGCGATGTAAAATATAGCACGCCCACGAAAGGTACAACATTTAAAATATAAAAAACACATTTTAACGTAAAAAATAGCTTTGAGTTGCTTTTCGTTCCAACTAGTGTGCTCATTCGTAAACAAACCCAAATAAACAAAGCCCATTTGACAAGTGCCAAATCTACTCGATCGGTGTTTCAGCACAGTGGGCTTATCCGAGGAAGTTTGAGTCAAATGTTTTATTTTCCAAAATGTTCAAGTTTGCAGTTTATAATTCTCGAAATAAAATTGGTTTAAAGCTAGTTAATACAGCAAAGCAATCAATAATTTTATTCGATTTTGCTCTTACCAGATCAAACCAATTTCATTTTTCTTAGGACACTGGAATAGTTTATCAAAAAAATATATCAAAATTTGACGCGTTCGTCCTCTGATTATCTCGTAGTGCTGATTCTCTGTCAAAAACGTCGTCGGTAACGCGTGATCGGTATAGAAGTAGTGTATTAATTTAGAAAACAAAAATTATATCCTCTTCTGAACACTAATTAAACGATATTTGAAGTGATAGCACAACTATGAATGACCATAAAGAAGGAAAAGAGTAAGTACAAGTTGAAAAAATATTTTTTTTATCGATGAATTCAATGTTTATAACATTTCAGGAAAACTCGTTCGACAAAATGTCAGCTGGAAAAACTGGTGGAACTAACGGAGCGAAATCCAGAGCAAGCTAAGGGTGCGGGTTCCAATCCTACAGGATTTTGGAAAATGGTAGCTTTGGAACTCAATTCATTAGGCCCAGCAGTTAAGGAAGGAGCAGCTTGGAAAAGGGTATGTTGTAGTGTTGGGTCATACGATTCATTTCACGACCCGACCCGGAGTCGGGTGCGAGCCAGCTGAAATCGATTCCGATCCGTGGGTGCAGCGGGTGCGCTAGGTCGGAGTCGGAATCAAATCCGACCCGCGGGTGCAATGAGTTCGGGTCGACCCGAAAGATCAGTAGGTGCGAGAAAGCATAAGCGACTCCGACCCGTTGGTGCAGTTCGGGTCGGGTCGAGTCAAGATAGGTTCAATCCGACCCGACCCGACCCGAACTCGCTGCACCAACGGGTCGGAGTCGCTTATGCTTTCTCGCACCTACCGGAGTCGTTGCACCCACTGAACCTACTTGTACCTTTCGGGTCGACCCGAACAACTCCGGGTCGCTTACGGATGGCTCCGACCCGATAGGTTCGGGTCGACCCGAACAACTCCGGGTCGCTTACGGATGGCTCCGACCCGATAGGTTCGGGTCGACCCGCCCATCATTAGTAAGTTGCTGATTAATGAAAATACAAAACCCATTTAATTATTCAAAATTCATCGTTTTTTTGCAGACATGGATTGAAAAAAAGTCGATCGTGAAGAAAAAGCTCGGCTACAATAAAAAAGAAATGCAGAACACCGGAGGTGGAAAGCCGACATTTAATACACTAAGCGAATTAGAAGAGCGTATTGCAGGTATCACAAATGTGCGAGAGATAACTGCCATATTCGACGATAGCATATGCGTTGGAATCAAGCAATCCTCTGCAGACAAACGCTACGAGTTGAATCTACCGGGGCCATCACATCATTGCAAGGCTGTATAACAGCAGGAACCATCGCACCTTAGCCATACTACCGATCGGCCTGGACCATCACACTATTCACAGACCACAGAACATCCGGAACCATCGCACCAAACTCATACTACTGATCAACCAGGACTACCACACTCTTCGCAGTCCACAGACCACTCGGAACCATCACACCATACTATAAACCAAGCAGAACCACCTCAACCTACGGATATCATAGAACTGCCGGAACCAATACATTCATTCATTCATTTGTATTTATTTCTTAGATGTACATTAATCCTGAATTACAATTTAGTATTTTACATCGGTATCGGAGTTTCCATTACGCGATATTTCGTTGATTTTTATTGCACTTGGCATTGTGGACGCTATTCCTGATGTTAAATGAATTTGACGTATTGATGGAGGAAAAAATACAAAAAAACCTCTTAAATTGGCTATATTTTCTAAACTATGTACTAACTTATTCTTTTATAAACTATACTAGGAGAACTAATTCATATTGGGATTTGCAATTAGGGAGAAAGAGAAAAAAAGGTAGTATTTACAAATAGAACTATCAGTTTAGATGAGGTTTTGTAGCGTATGTATGCCACTATTTGTGCATTTAGAACGATATTTAATATTGATTTTTTCTATAAACTCGCTAATCCTGTCAATTTTAGCTTTTCTATGAATAATGCTTGTACTGTACCAAGGCGGGAGATTTAGTATTAGTTTTAAGAATTTGTTTTGAAATATCTGCATTTTCTTTATGTGTTTTTGTACTGTTTCTCCATATTGGTGATGCATAGGGAATTATAGGTCTTAATAACGATTTGTACATAAGAAGCTTGTTTCGTAAATTCAATTTAGAGTTTCTATTAATAAATGGGTAAAGAATTCTAATCGCATTTGTGCCGCTAACTAATTTTTCTTCAATGTGTTTTTGAAATGTAAGCTTTTTATCTAATACTACTCCTAAATATTTTACGGTGTTATTCCAAGGAATTTCGTTATTATTTATCATAAGTGAACTATTTGGGAGATTTCTTGCGCTTCGGCACCTCGTGAAATATATTGCTTCCGTTTTTCCATCGTTAATTTTTAGTTTCCACTGCTCACAGAAGGTCACATATTTTCGTATGTCTTTGTTGAGGCTACACAATATGCTATCGGGATTGGAACTACAGTGGCCGGCAATATAAAGTGGCCACTACTTACAATTTTACATTTTTTCCATTTTTTCCGTGAAAAATGAAGTTATTGTACTGCTTTATTTTTTGAAACTATGTCCGTGATATGCTTAAGAATGCGCAGTACCATAACATGCCAAAAATGAGAAGTTTGCTTCAAGAAAAAATATTTTTGTCCAAAATTGATCAAAATCACTGTGCCAAAATAAAGTGCCCACTTTATTCATTCTACAGAAAATATTTTTCTGAACAAATATAACACCAAACTTATAATTTATATGCGTTCTTCTTGCATTCTTTACATGTTCGATGATCTTTGGCGTATTTTTTTCTAATTTTTAAAGGTTTATCTAGTTCTGCATCTAGTTTTTGCATCTGGTTCTTCTCAAGCGTTATCAAGAGCTTTAAATTTAAATTTATTTGTTTGTGACACCAGTTTTATCCACCTTTGCACATAGTATCTGCCTCAAATTCTCGATGGAACCAAGATTTAGACTTCATGGAAGACATGCAAGGTGTTTCATACGATACTAGTTGAGAAATGTCTTTTGTATTGATTGTGTGTGTTGAGATGATAGCCTGTAGGAACATGTTTTTAGTTTTCAAACCCCATTTTTTTAAAGAAATATCCCAAAGTATTGATGAAGTAATGTTAAAAAAGATATCAGCCATAGTTGTACTTTCGATTCACACCAGTTTTTACGCTATTCCTAAAGATAAACACCCCCTAGCTATCACATTGCAATTTTCGTAATTTACTGCCCGTTAGATGTGGCGTTCTTCAACTTCATCGCTCGAGCTACAGCAATCTAACAAAGCCAATTGGCTTCAATATGATCAAGAACATACAGATATATCGTTAGATTGTTGAAAAACTGATATTTGGACAGATGAGTCCAAATTAGAACTGATGTTCAAAAATATCTAGACGTGATCCAACAAACCAATATGTATGAAGAGTGCAATGTGATGACCAGGGAGGGGTTTTCTATGCGAGGAGTGGGGAGCATGGTATGAATCGACGGCATAATGAAAGCTTATACCTGTATAAGCATCTTGTGTGAATTTATCTGTCTTCTGTGAAAAATACGGAGTTAGTAAATAAATTTATGTTACAACAGGAAGACGACTTAAGTTATACACGAAGAATTTTTTATTTATTTTTTTTTTTTCATTCAAATCGAATAAAACTTCTTTAATGTTAGTCTTAACTTTAATCCTATCGAGATTTCGTGTGCAAATTTTGATGCAAATGTGGTGAGAATGACGTGATTAGGAAAAACCAAATATGTTAAAGCTCTGAAATACTCCTAGGAAGAATAAATGCCAAATATGTGCAAATAAAACAAAATAAATTATGTCAAAGATCCTCGAAAATGTAAAAAATGCGAGAGGAACGCATATAAATTATAAATTTGATGTTATTTTTGTTCAGAAAAATATTTTGTACAGAATGAATAAAGTGGGCACTTTATTTTGGCACAGTGATTTTGATCAATTTTGGAAAAAATATTTTTTCTTGAAGCAAACTTCTCATTTATGTCATGTTATGGTACTGCGCATTCTTAAGCATATCACGAACATAGTTTCAAAAAATAAAGCAGTACAATAACTTCATTTTTCGCGGAAAAAATGGAAAAATGTAAAATTGTAAGTAGTGGCCACTTTATATTGCCGGCCACTGTAGATGAGCTGATAGCAAAATCATCAGCAAAGGCGTATTTCTTAACTCCTTTCATTTTAGGTATATCGCTTGTAAATATATTAAAAAGTATTGGAGACAGCACACTGCCTTGGGGCAGGCCGGCAAGTGGTTTAAAGGGTTCAGAATGATAAGAATGAAGATGAACGGAGCCAGATCGATTCGACAAGATTTAGAAGAATTAATTTGGGGGGAAAATTGTTGCTGATCAATTTGAATATTAGTCCATCGTGCCATACTGTGTCAAATGCCTTTTTTAGATCAAGTGTAACTAGTCCTGTAGATTTTTTAATATTTCGATTCGATGTTATAGTGTTAGCGAGTCTATTTAATTGGTGAGTGGTGGCAAAATTGGCTTGAAATCCAAATTGGAAAGAAGGGATGACGTTATGAGACTTGGTATGAGAATCTAGCTTTTTTAATATGATCTTTTCGAAAATTTTATCCATACAGCTTAGTATGCTTATCGGTCTGTAATTTGCCGGAATCTTGGGGTCCTTTTTTGGTTTTGCTATGGGAATGATTTTCGCTATTTTCCAATTTTCGGGATAGTAGTTTAATTTTAAGCAGCTATTTAAGATAAAGCATAACAAAATGATTCCTTTTCTTGGTAAATGTTTTAGTGCGTTGTTACTTATAAGGTCAGTACCAATCGACTTTTTCGTTTTTAAAGTTTTTTATAATTTTTTAAATTTTCTTTTGGCTTCACAAGATGAGGATTTATATTTCCTCTTTCTGTATGATAGTTAAGAAACTGGGTTATTAAGGGGTCAATTTGTGCAGTTAATGGACTTGGACTGTTTAAAGTAGTGTTATTGGCATTCGCAAAATGAGATTTTAATACTTCACTTTTTTCCTTTGGCGTGAGAAGTATTCTATCGTTTGCTTTGAGGTGAGGAATAGAGGTAGAGAGGCCTTTGATTATTTTTATAGATGTCCATAGTTTACTATTGTTTATGTTTTTAGAAGTATTAATTTTTGTCAAATTTCGAGATCATGACATATTTCGGTATTGAGATATATCATTTTTAATTTGATTTGCTAGTTCGTTGTATTGATCTTTGAGTGTCAAGTTTCTTCTGTTTCTTTGCCATCTACGTCTTACTGAGTCTCGTAATTTGATTTTGGATTTAATGTTTTCAGGTAACACTAAAGTGAATCTAACTGGGTAGAATACTGGTATAGCATTATTTTGTGCCAAAGTGATTGTTTTGGTTAAGTACGTTACCATTGTATCGATCTGGAAGGTGTTAATTATGTTTTGGAGGTGAGGCGAAATTAATACGGCTGTTAATGATGTTTTTAAATAGATGCCAGTTTGCTGCGGCATAATTTGGCATCCCATAAGGGGATTTGCTGATAATTTTACTGTCGATAGTTTCGAAAAGGATGGGTAAGTGATCTGATGAAAATATTTTTAGTGTACAAGGGGGAGTTATATCGATTCGGCCATTTTCAAGAATTAGGTCAAGTGTAGAAGGTGATCGTCTGTGACAGCTTGGAATATAAGTGGGCTCGTTGGAGCTATGAAGGGAAAAGGTTCCTGTTTGAATTACATCAAATAGGATTTTACCCATACTATTGCCTTTGATGCAATTCCACAAGCGGTGCCGGGCGTTAAAATCTCCGCAAATAAGTGATTTTCCTTTAAGCTTACTTATTTTTCTTAAATCGTTATGGAAACTAACATGGTTGGAATTTGAACCAGGGTTATAAATTGATAATATAGTTAAAGGACCGGATACTAATTTAACTTTAATTCCTATGCATTCAATAACTTTGAGATCCAGTGCATGTAAAACTTCATGCGGTACTTCTTTTGCTACAACAATAGCCACTCCGCCTTTTTCACCGGTAGTTCTATCTAGTCTATGTACAGTAAAGTTTGGGTGTGAGAAACGAGTTTGGGGTTTCAGGAAGGTTTCACTAATTGTAGCTATATCTGTCTTTCTCTCTATTAAGGTATTGAAAAATTCATCTTTTTTGTATGAATACCATTTGCATTCCATGATATGATTTTAAGTGTACTAGGAGATTCAGACATGGGAGAAGCAATACTTTGCAGTTACCTTGATGATAACGGTGATGAGATCTTGTTTTGAGCGGACTGAGCTCATGCGAGCGAACACATCTTCGATAATTTCGCCTATTTCGTCTATCGCGAACATGTCCGCTTCGGGTGTATGTGTTCTATTTCGCTCGCTAAACAAGCCGGCGTAGGTAGGCGTTCTGCTACTCGGTGTAGCGATCGTTGGTGTGGGCGCGTTTTGTCGATGTAGCGGTGGGAACATCTCGTATCGTAAGGCGAACGTCGGGGCGCTTTGCTTCTTGTTCCGTGTGTTGGTAGATGGACGGAATTTGCAACTACGGTAATTCGCCATCAGGATTTAATGTGCTCTGTGATAGAGGGCAGGTTTTTGAAGTGTGCGTGCCAGCGCATTTCACACATATGGACGGGAGAAAGCAGTTTGCACTACCATGGCCAAATTTTTGGCAGTTTGAACACTGGATTGGCCCGTTATTTTGGTTGTAGTATTCGAAGTAAACACGATGATGGTTTATCGCTCGTACATTTTTTAGTTCGGCTAATGTTATCGAACCTTTAGTGAAATGTAAGAGGTACATTGCTTGATCACTGTACCTTTGTTTTTGATTGCCAAGCTCTTCACTGCAATTGGATTGACGTTATTTTCTTCTAGAGCACTTTTGATATCGTGCAAGTCCATAACGGGTAGGCCAAATACTACGACTTTTGTCGTCCTATCATCCGCGAGTTGATGCGTGTAGAAGGATACTTTCTGATCCTCAAATAGCCTTTTTATTTTGCGAAAGTCGTCGACTGATGAAAATGTTACCACAATTCCTTTTCTGGTTTGGCTCGTTGTGTAGTTTACTACATGTGCTGCTACAGTACGTCGGTGTACATCACTAACACTAGTATCCGTTACGATGATTGGCGGTATGCGAGTAATCTTTTGCTGAACGTTCTCGCTCGTGTGTGTAGATCGTGCATTGCGTTGCGGTTTAGGATACACAGCATCCATTTCTGCGTCGTTGTCCGTAAGGAGATCAAATTCCTTGTTAGTACGAATATTGGACGATGCTGACTCTCTTAAGCGTTGGAATTCCTCAAGAGGGATGGTAATACTTTTTGTCCGTTTGGACGCACCGGTTTTTACTCGGCCCATTGCTGGAGCCCGAGTGGCTAAGGCCGACAACCTTTTCTTCTTAATTTTGTTTTGCTTTTTTATCTCTTCACTTGATAACGAAACACATCCGAACGCGTCGGTGGTTAGGTGAAGACTGTCGGAACCAATACAATTCATACATAATACAGAACAGCCGGGATCAGCACAATAGCAACAATATGAATCAACAGCCATCCGATAGGACCAAAAAAAGCCACAAAACTGCCACAACTAAGCGGATTTTCATAAAAGGGTACTACAGCAAAATGATGAGATGAACAAACATCTTGGTGAAATTTCCAGCAACTTAAAAATATTAGCAGAGGGAACTTTGGGCTTTTTTGAAGAAATGCTAAAAATAATGAAAGATAAAAACGAATGTAATAAATCACACAAAAAAATAATTGTGCGCTGAATTCTTTTTATTCTGGGTAGCTTAATTGAGGTTCATCGTTATTCATTAAATTCGTCGGTAATACCATGCATGATGAGAAGGTTGTGTAACATGCAACAAACGTTTATGATACGAACACATTTGTTCGGTGCATAATGTAGTAGCCTTTCACCATTCAAGCAGCGAAATCGTGCTTTGAGCAAACCAAACGTTCTTTCAATGATGGAACGTGCTTTGGCATGCTGTTCATTGAACAACGAATCTGGACTATTTGGCTCTGCATTTCTGCGCGGCTTGATAAGCCAAGGTTTCGAAGGATAAGCTGAGTCTCCTAGAATATATTAGAAAGCGTAAAATGTAAAGAAAAACTTAAAATGTGACATAAAAGCGTAACATGTGAATAGACCAACCCAAGAGTTTAAACATTCGGTCTCCATTTCTCCATTTTTCTTCAAATTATGAAGAAATCGGACTGGAATTATAAATGTAAGAATCGTGATCTGAGCCGCCAAACCTCGCGTCTACAAAACGGATTATTTGCCTGTAGTCACATATCTGGAAGATAAGTTTCCTATAATTTTATCGCTGTTAAATTATTGCACATCACATATTTACCATCAAAGCGTTAAGACTATAAAATCCCTTTCTATTGAAATAATAGATTGAGTTGTCGTGAGGCGCAACGATTCTTATATGGGTTCCATCGATGCACATTACTACACCAGGAACAGGTAATTTCGAGTAAAAGTATCTTCTGGCATCTACTCTCTCGTCTTCTGTTCGATCCATGGTAATTGCGTATGTTAGTTCACGTTCCAGAACTGTTAAGGTTTGATGTAACTTTCTGAAAAAGTAGATTGGCCAATTGTCATGGTAAAATCGTTACCAACACCCTGTTGGTAAGATCCTTGTGCAAAAAACCTTAACACAGTAGCCAGTTTTTGTTCCGCAGATAAACCACGGTTATGTTTTGGAGTAATGAATGGGGCTATTTTTGCAAGAATTTCCTCGAACAGGCTCTTCGGGAGTCGAAAATTTTGCATATCTCTAGAAAAGAAACATTTCATCCAGTATTAAGATCAAAGTTCTATGAACAAATAAACAAACAGAAAAGAAACAGCTCACACATCAACACGATTGACGAGAAAACAAAACTCCAGGTTCTACTTACGCTTTATAGAATAATTCAAGCGGATCTAGCTGTTTCCGCAGCTCCCTACGATGTTGTGCAGCATCAGCATCATCACTTTCACCAGTGAAAAATAAAGAATTAAGCATGATTTTCCAATACTTTTTGTTATGCAGCACTTTTTTCGGTTGCTAACTGGCTTCGTGACTTGTAAACAACCCTAGGCTGACAAGCCAATTTGACAGGTGACGAAACTACTCGATCTGTAATTATATCGATCTATATAATTTTATCGACCGGTAAGTGAAATGCGTACGCGATACCAATTCGAGTAGATAAATTTATTGGTCGATATAGCCAAACCGGTGGTTAATTTTTATCGACGATAGGCGCCATTGTTCGTGATATGCTCAAGAAGTTGTAGTACCATAGCATGACAAAAATGAGAAGTTTGCTTCAAGAAAAAATATTTTTGTCCAAAATTGATCAAAATCTCTGTGCCAAAATAAAGTGCCCACTTTATTCATTCTACAGAAAATATTTGTCTGAACAACTATAACACCAAACTTAATTAATTTAATTTATTGTCCGTTAGATGTAGCGTCCTTCAAGATTCTCGCCCGATCTACAGCAAGACTAACAAAGCCAATTTGCTTCGATATGATCAAGAACATGCAAATATATCGTTAGATTGTTGAAAAACTGGTATTGGTACTGATCAAAACTAAAGCAATACAATAACCTCATTTTTCATGGAAAAAATGTAAAAAATTAAAATTGTAAGTAGTGGGCACTTTATTTTGCCGGCCACTGTTTAACGGTGTGTGTGTGTGTGTTTTTTTTTTTTTACAAGGAGGGGGAATCTTTGAAAGACTCCCGTTGTCGCACGGGTGTTGACATAGGATTTTTACCCAGTAAACCCCCTCCTTGGGCCATCTACCCTTCCCCATGGGTTCACCTTTCGGTATGCTTCTTGGGGAAGGGTTATGCGTTAGCATTACATCTCACTATTGCAACATGGACCACATTCGCGAGACTGAATGACAGTCCTGGAGACACTCGTAATACCACACAAAAGCACAGAAAGTACGCATTCACTTGAGTTACAGGCTCACTTTAATTCGTGCACAGATGCACTAACACTTTCATAGTACGCACAACACTTTTTTTAAGCACGCCCAAGTCGTTGATCCTCTTTCCACGAGGCCTGCAGCTTCAGCAGTATTGATCGCATGCCGTTCAGTGCATGTGTCGTACGCCCCTTTGTTGAACAATCCCATTCAGACTGCCACTTTCTCATAGAGAGCTGCTTTGCTGAGGATCTGGATAATCCCGCGTTTGAAACTCCGGAGAAACTGCAACACTCAGAATCCTCTGCTAATATGATGCAGATGGGAACCATGCTTGCGATAACACAAACTGCCACGTGCGATATTGTTTTGTAGGCACAAACAACTCTCATAGCTAGCTCTCTGAACTCTGTTCACCAACTGTCGGTTTTCCTTTAGCACCAGAACATGTGCCCAGATCGCAGCGTTATAACGCAACCGTGAGATGGCCACGTCAGCTAGAAGTCGCCTGCAGCTACTCTTGGGCCCTCCAATGTTCGGCACTATTTGTATCAACGAGTTTGCTGCCTTAAAGACGTTGTTACAGGCGTACTCGACATGCTTCCGGAAACTTAAGCGGTCATCTATTGACTCACCAAGGACAATAAGAGCAATATCATTAGCAAAACCTATCACTTCAGCTCCTGGAGGAAGCCCTAGGGTCAAAACTCCGTTGTACATAACATTCCAGAGAGTTGGACCCAAAATCGAACCTTGAGGAACGCCAGCGGTGATGCTCATTTTTTAAATTTAATTTAATAAAAGCACACGGTGATCCAAATAGCTTCTCAGCAGCCTACAGAGATACGGTGGAACCATCATCTTGGAGAGAGCTATATGTATGGCCTCCCAGTTGGCACTGTTGAAAGCATTCTTTACGTCAATCGTAACGATCGCGCAGTATCTGTTTCCTGTCCTCTTTTTTAGCAAGGCGCTTCGTCCTTTCTTTAAAACAGCTGCGATCGCTTCACCAGTAGACCGCCCCTTTCTAAAGCCAAACTGTCTGTCCGACAGTCCGTGTTCGCCTTCCGTATAGACAACTCATCGGTTGAGTATTAAGATCTTGGCGAAATTGTCTATCAATCCTAAAGGCCTTAGTGCTGATGCGTCGCCGGGGGGCTTCCCAGGCTTTGGTAGAAGAACGAGTTTTTGTCGTTTCCTGGGTATCGGAAAAAAACCAATATCCAAGCAGTTCTGGAACACTGATAAAAAAGCTTCCGGATACACATTGATAGCTGTTTTGATCGCCTCAATGGGAATATCATCGGGACCAGGGGCTTTCCCCAGTTTGAGATGGTCTGCAGCCTTCTGTAGTTTATCAGCGGATATTGACACAGGTTCAACATCAGGATTACGGGGTATATCACGTGGAGTTTGTTTGGCTCATGGATAGGAAACAACTGTTCGATGATAGACTTGAGCACGGTTGGGTTCCTTTCCCTAGGTAGGTCTTGGCCGACCATCTTACCCATTAGCATTCGGTAAGCACCAAACGGGTTGTTTTCAACCTCATCGCATAGGGCCAGAAAGCATCTCCTTTTACTTGCCTTAATCTTCCGTTTTAGATTAGATCATGCCAGGATGTACAAACGTCTCAGATCCTCCCTTTGTTCCGAGGATTTGGCTCGATTCATCTTTCTGCGTGCTTCGATGCAATGGCTTCGGCACTGGGCTATTTCGGTAGTCCACCAGTAAGCTCTCTGTCGTGGGTAAGGTTCCCCTTTCCTTCGTAGCACAGAGGTATCACAGGCGTTGGCGATCGCTGGCACTAGCTCCAATGCTGACGAGGTGTTTGAGAAATTACCAAACCTCAATGCCTCAATAAACAGTTCTTCGTTGAAGCATTGTGTTTTCCAGGCTGGAAAACCGGAGCCCTGGGCAACCCTGTGGCACTTGCTTCCTGTCGTGTAGCGTATCACTCGGTGGTCGCTGAGGGTGTAGGCGTTGCTTACTCTCCAGTTCATGGAAGAAACCAATGCTGGACTACAGAACGTAAGGTCTATAATGGAAGTTCTGCTATTCCTTACAAATGTGGGACAGGAGCCAACATTTACCAGTGCTAAGTTCAGTCTAGAAAAGTGCTCCAACACGGCGTTTTCTCTGGCGTTTGTTCTTTTACTGCCCCATTCCGTGGCCCAAGCGTTAAAATCTCCTGAAATGACGATAGGATTAACATCGTAGACCTCATCTGAAATTCTCTTAACCATTTCTTGATGATATTCAACGCAAAACTCATGCACCACCTGTGATAACTGGCACAAAAAAAGGATATAGCATTTTTTTTCCGATCAAAATAGTTCCCGCTCATTCCTCAGTGCAAAAATGCGTGCTGTATATACAGTGCTGTATACAGTGCTGCCCGGCTCTCTCACGATACAACCACCCTATCCGCAAAAGGCGGTTTTCGCGGCGATTTCCGACCAAGCGAAAATGTTTTTTTTGACGATTTGTATGGAGCGAAAACACACACCCAAATTATGATCACAAATTTTGGATGGGAAGTTTATGGTTCTGACTTCTGTTTCACTCTCGCTCACAGACGATGATGTCCCGTCGCATTCTCACAATCCCATCGGCTCTACGGTTTGGTTGTTGCTGCTCTTTCTCGCGCGTGAGGGAGTTTTTTTCTCCTTGTTTTTCCCGTGTGTGGCATTGGCTACGAACGATCATTATCCTCATGATTCGTTAGTTAGTTAAAGGTAAATTGTTAGAAGAAATGGCTCTGGCACACCAAATGCTGTACCAATTCGTGCACGTTTATGTGCCATGCTATAAGGAAAGCGTTTTGTGATTAGCACAACCACAAACACAGTATTATGATCCATGTAGATTTGAGAAACATGGTGGTAAACTTTTTACGCGGATGAGCAACAATTAAATGCCGCATATTGTATACCCTTTAAACCAAACGGCGGAATGCTTTTAATCGTCACTCTGCTGCTCTATTCAACATGCGTATCAACTCATTTGACGCAGTCGATCATCACAACGAGACCGGTTCCTACGAGGCCATACGAGATCGATTCCCATCTGGACCATTCCTCCGATAGCATGAACCGACTATCCGATAGCTTGATTTTAGTTAGGTTAAGAAGCCGTTTCAGCCCGGTCCACAGCATTGTTCGTTACGTCAAAGAAGAAGAAGAAAATTTATACGGGAGCTGTGGGGTCTTATTAGCCACGGGTTGTAATCAATTACGTGGTTCCAAGGAGCGCTAATATGTGGTCAGCGGAGCGCCAAGTAGTTCGGCAGGTACCATTCCGACTCATGGGAACAGCAATTTGGAATGGAATCGCACCTCCCAAATGATCCGGATGGTTCCGACCCGGTAGGTCGGCCCGCATCCAGTGGCGTATTAGCACGAGTGGAGGTACTGGTTAAACCGCCCCTGCCTGCACCTTACTATTGTTAGCCTTAAGCTTGGCAAATACAGTTTACATTTTACATTTAGTTTACCGGCGCCATGTACATCCTAAACTATGCTAGCCTTATTAAACAGCAACACGAATAAAAAGGAAATAAGAGTGAAAGGAGTAAGGAAAAGGGGGGCAAACAAGAGCGACAGGAGTAGCGGGAAGGGTGATAGTCGAAGAGGTGAGATGAAAAGATGAAGGCGTGGGTTGCGTGCAGCAGTGCGCATTGTTCCTGAGCGACGATGGGTTCTAAACAATGGGGGACGAGAGTGAAGCGAGCTGAAGGGGGCATATAGGAACGGGAAGGACATACAGGAAGGGAGCAACATACATTTTTTGTAGGTCGATGTTCTTCCTACCAGCTACACTTTGGAAAGAAATTTCTGTCAAAAATGAAATCGAAAGTATGGTCCACATCAATCTTATGATCGAAGAATCGTAGAAAGTTTCTTTATCTTTATTTCATTTGACACAACAGCCATTGCTTTGCTACCTGCCTCAATCACTCTTGAGCGTGGATCTCCTGTTTTTCTTCTTCTTTGCGTAACACCCTGCGCGGTCATGCCGGTCTACGGCGGCTGCCGGATAGTTAGCCCTTGGTACGAGAGACGGTTCTCACGAGGATTGAACCGAGGACGAGCATGTTGTTAATTCGTGCGAGTTGTCTTTACCTGTTACTAATTGGTTTTCCGGGACAGCGGGATAGCCAGTCCTGGGCCACTATGGCCACGCAACGGGGCTTGAACCTAGGACGGGTATGTTGTTGTGTTGTGTTCGGGTAGCACGACAACGAGGGGTAGCCAAAACCAGCCAAGCCATCCATAGAATGCGGGGACGCGTAGAGCAGCTTGGCGCGTGGCTCCGGCTGCACCATCGGCATTTGAGGCCCCCGGGGGGCCGGTCGCCACAGCCAATCCCCGACCCCAGTCGCGGGGCTATCGACAATGCATGCAGCATAAACGTCCCTTACGCATCCTGCGTCAATCGCCAGGACAGCGACGGGCTAGAACACAACTTTCTATGCCATCCTCCAGGCAGCGACATGGCCGCGCAGCACCATCCGCAACGATAATGTGTCTCCAAAAAAGGCGAGAGAAGGAGCAAGCCAGGCAAAGCGAGCGATGCGTGCGTCAGCCAAGCCGGGGCGGGTCGCTCCTCGCTTACAGCATCGAGCGAGAGGCGGGGGAGACGTTCCTTTTTCTCTTCCGTACAGTAGACCCCGATAATTAGAATTAAAAGGGTACACCATGGTGGGTAAATCCTAACTAGTGATGGGTAAAGTTGGCAAAAATCCGGAGTGGACTCCGATCCGACTCCGATAAATTCGGAATCAACTCCGGAAGGTAGGTCCGCGCTGCAATATCCGGAGTCGTTCTGAATCGTCCGGAGTCGTCCGGAGTCGTCCGGAGTCGCCCGGAGTCGGAGTCGTCTGGAGTCGATCGGAGCGGTTCGGAGTCGTTCGGAGTCGTTCGGAGTCGTTCGGAGTCGTCGGAGTCGTTCGGAGTTGTCCGGAGTCGCCCGGAGTCGGAGTCGTCCGGAGTCGTTCGGAGTCGTCCGGAGTCGTTCGGAGTCGTTCGGATTCATTCGGAGTCGTCCGGAGTCGCACGGAGTCGGAGTCGTTGGGAGTCGTTTGGAGTCGTCCGGAGTCGTCCGGAGTCGTTCGGAGTGGGAGTCGTTCGGAGTCGTTCGGAGTCGTCCGGAGTCGTTCGGAGTCGTCGACTAGGTCGACTCGTCGATTGGTTGGCTTAACATGAGCGGACTAGTGCATTGAATAATCTTTTGTTTGGATTGTTTTTTTTTTGCACAAGCGCAACTAACTGCACTAACACACAATATAAAACCACTACGAAGCATGCATTCAATCGATCCGGCAAATAGCTCGAACGGTAAATCGATTCCATCCACACGACAACTTGCTCGTTGATCAAATCCAGATTCGAACGACGGCGCTCTAGCCAACGCGCAATGCATCAGCGGCCAAAAAAAACGGGAAGGAAAAAAACATAACCCCAAGTCAAGCGCGCTCACACAAGGTCTAGCATTCGCCAATAACTGCTGGGAAAACGAAGGAGGTGGGGAAGGACGGCACTGATAACGCGTATGATCTGGTAGAACGGATAAAGAAGACAGCAGATAAGCGATATCACTCCCACCACCATCATATGAATAGCTGGTGTGATTGCAATTACCGACCAGGAAGGAGTAAGGAGGAGGGCAAGATTTTTTTTTTCTAGCCATCCATAAAATTAATTTTTTGTGGCTGCTATTCGATACAACAACCCTGGGAAATCCGCCACAATTTTTGCCATTAATCCCGTCTAAAACAGTTCGCTTGGTCGAGTAACCTCTTAAACTGGACGTCGTGTGGACGTCGGGTGGACGTCGTGTGGACTAGTGATGGGTAAAGTTGGCAAAAATCCGGAGTCGACTCCGATCCGACTCCGATAAATTCGGAATCGACTCTGGAAGGTAGGTGCGCGCTGCAATATCCGGAGTAGTTCGGAATCGTAAGGAGCCGTACGGAGTCGCCCGGAGTCGCCCGGAGACGCCCGGAGTCGCCCGGAGTCGCCCAGAGTCGGATTCATCCGGAGTCGTTCGGAGTCGTTCGGAGTCGTCGGAGTCGTTCAGAGTCGTCCGGAGTCGCCCGGAGTCGGAGTCATCTGGAGTCGCTCAGAGTCGTTCGAAGTCGTTCGGAGTCGTTCGGAGTCGTTCGGAGTCGTTCGGAGTCGTTGACTCCGGACGACTCCGGTCGACTACGGACGACTCCGAACGACTCCGACTCCGGGCGGATCTAGTGGTTCCATTTTGCCGGAGTCGGAATCGAACTAACAATAGTCGGAGTCGGATCGGAGTCGTGGGTGCGCTCCATACAGCACATCACTAGTGTGGACGTCGGGTGGACGTCCACACGACGTCCGAAATCTTCAATTTTGCGGCTAGGGCAGTGATCAAATTGTACAAATGGTCAAACAAGCTTTATCCATTGACGATGCTACAGCATACTGTCTTATTCGCCAGGGTACAAATACGGCTACACTCTCATTCCTGTCGTTTAAAGTGTTAGTGCCTTTATCACTACGTGACAAGGCTCTTTCCCCTGAAAATTTTTGTCTACAACCGCCAATGGGTCTCTCCACCCCTACAACTTTGCCTACGGTGCTAAATATTCGGTCACCGCCACTGCTGGATCACACAGGCTGGTATTATTGAATCCGTTCGTAGCGGGAACGTACGGCGCTCACATGAAATTTTAGGGATGGCAACACATTTCTTGAGCCCGCTCCTACAATGCCGCGGTGAATAACTATAGCAACCATCTAGTACGTTAGGAAAATGAGTGTCGGGACGTACGCCGCCGCTACGAACGGATTCAATAATACCAGCCACAATTTCATCGGCACACACTCCACTCACATCACCAACACGGCAAACCCACTAATATTCACCGGTATTCAGTCCACGCACGTCGCGCACACTTACAATCACACAAATCATCCTGACACGTCTCAAGAAACGAAGAACACCGGCGCTGAAACAACGTTAGTAAATAATAATTGCACTTACCAGACGATTGTTTTTCCTACAACAAACAATATTTTTTCTACTGAGGCAGTGCTTGACGAAAGGCGCACGCAACTTAATGATTGTGAAACCAAAACAAACCATCGCCAAAGAACGGACACTACAGTCACACAATCGCACGGCTATCATGTCAATCCTACAGGGGTCGCCTGCCATAATAATACTGACGAATTATTGTTCCTGTACCAAAACGTTAGAGGATTAAAATCTAAATGCAATCAAGTATTTGACTATGTTTCTACAACCCACTATGACGTTATTATCCTGACTGAAACATGGTTGGATTCAACGATTGATTCCTCGGAATTGTTCCCGGATAATTATACAGTGTATAGAACAGACCGCAGCAGCAAAAATAGTAAAAAATCAATCGGTGGCGGGTTTCTCATTGACGTTGCTTCATACCTACGTACAATACTTTGTCCAACACAGGATACCGTTGAGCAACTCTGGGTAAGAGTTTATGGTAATAAACGTACTTTTATCACGGGTGTAGCATACATTCCTCCAGATTAAGTAAACAACACTACTACCATACAGACTATCTGCTCCTCCATAGATAATATTGCATGTGCAACCACCGATACGTTTCTCCTATTCGGGGACCTTAACTTCCCCAATCTTTCCTGGAACACCGATGATTCTAACGTTCCTGCACTTCGAATCAATTATGATAATTCATGAATTACGGATAACTGCCGCTCTTTGCTTGACTGCATCTATAGTAATGGGCTTTCTCAGATCAACTTTATACCTAATTCATCTAATAACATTCTCGATCTCTTAATTGTCTCTGACGAGATCCTACATTATTGTGCCCCACCGGTGGTGTCACCTTTCCCCATGGTTGCCGTTTATGTCCATCATCCTCCTGTTGACTACACTTAACTGGTGCTGGCAATACAGCTCGTTCCTGGCGTTCTACCTCACCAAGTCGTGAGTCCGGCACACGTAACTACAGGCGAACTAACTTTATCCGTCTAGCTGAACTGCTGCAATCTACTGACTGGTCTTTCTTGGAAGGTAATCCGGATGTTAACTCAGCATTGGAACTATTTAACACAACACTACTGGCGCTTATATCTGATTGCTGTCCTATAATGCCACCGCGTCGCAGTCCACCATGGTCTGATGCACGTTTACGCCGTCTAAAGCAAAACCAAGCGTCATGCTTTCGCTTTTACAGTACAAATGGTAAACAACACTCCAAATTAAGGTTCATTGCTGCCCATAATGTATAATGAATGCATAATGAAGCTATAACAGACAACTTCATATTCGTTATCTCATTCGAGTGAAATTCTCGCTCATCAGACACCCAACACGATTCTGGAGGTATGTTGAATCAAAACGCGGTAACAGCTCGCTCCCCGATGTTCTCACATATAACAACGTCTCCACAAGCAGTAAGGAAGGCATGTGCAACCTATTTGCTCATCGTTTCAAGGACTGCTTTACTACAGATGATGCAAGCTTATCATTAGAAGCAGCTTTAAATAATGTGCCCCGTGATGTTGTTGATATGTTTATGTTTATTGATTAATCCATCGGGATCTTGAAGATCCTACATGAATGTACTTAAATTAGTCCTTATAGACTATGTAAGGTACATAAATCGATAGGGGAGAACAGGTGCACAAGAAAAGAAAATGTATTTTGAAAATAAAATTATTACGTAAGTTGTGTCCTGAGTTTATCTCTAAAAACATTCTGTGGTATGTTGAAATCAAACAAATCTAAGTTATTTATGAAATTTCGACACATAGCTGACATAGGATCAGACTGGCCAAAACGAGTTCTATAACGAGGGACGGATATGAATTGACGTGTTCGTAGATTCCTAGATGGCGCGTTAAATTCTATCGTAGCTAATAGAGTAGGAGCATCAATATGGTGGTTAAGTAGTCCTGATATAAAAAGGCATTTAGCTATGTCACGGCGCATTTTCAACGACTGAATCCCTAAAAGCAGACACCAGGAATGGTATGACGGTAACACATCGCCCTGTCGCCATGGTAAGAGTCTTACAGCATATCTAGTCGCTTTTCTTTGGATGGCCTCGATTCGATTACTCCATTGTTCGGTACAGGGGTCGCTAACAATACTGCCATATTCTAACACTGATCGGACGTAGGCACAGTAGATGGTTTTTATGGTCATGGGACTACGGAAACCTTGCGTTGATCGAATAATCCAACCCAGTAGTTGGTTCCCTCTGGATACTATATTCTCTAGGTGATCGTTAAATGTTAAACGTGTGTCGAGAATGATCCCAAGGTCGCGGAATGTATCGGTGCGTTCAACGGATATGTTATCGATCTGGTAGTTGAATCGTGTGCAAGACCGAGAACGGTAAAAAGACAAAACACGACATTTTTCGATACATAGCACCATTGCATTATCACGGCACCATATGCTAAATAGGTTGATGGCGTGTTGAAGATTGATGCAGTCATTGGTATCGTTGATAGGAGCGAACAGCTTAACGTCATCGGCAAACAGAAGAAAACGGTGTTCCGCTAGCAATTGCCCTACATCGTGTATATAAATAATGAAGAGCAGCGGGCCCAAATTGCTGCCTTGAGTCACCCCTGAGGTGCCAAGCACCTCTTTAAATGTATGAACGTTTACCTTGATCTTGTATGAGCGCTCTGTGAGGTAGGAATGCAACCACTTAACTATTTGTTCCGAAAACCCTAACTTCTGCAATTTGGCAATTAAAATGTCGTGTGAGATGAGGTCGAAAGCAGCTTTGAGATCGGTGTAAATAGCATCCACTTGACCTCCGGAGTCGAGATTACGTTTGCAGAAACTAACGAATTCAGTGAGGTTCGTTAATGTTGAACGTTCGGGTACGAACCCGTGTTGGTTATCCATAATGTAATTAGATGTAGCGGAGAGCATAGGGCCGTAAGGCAGAAGCTCAAAAGCTTTTGATACCGCACAAAGTGATGTGATACCGCGATACTTTGAAGCACATGATCGATACCCTTTTTTAAATATTGGTACCATCCACGAGGACTTCCATAAGCGTGGGAAAATACCGGCACTCTGTGACGTGTTGTATATGTTTGTTAATACAGGTGCTAGGGACTGATCTCAGCGGCGTTGGAGCAAAAATTAGATCGAGTTGTCGGTCCATGGAATTTCTAACGTTGCTTAATTCATAAAGGCCGTTTGCTGCCATACCATCGATGAAAATATGATTATTTCGAGACTTAGATGACGGTTTATAGTGCATGAAAGTGGAGCGCAATGGTACATCCTCGACATCGGCTGGATTAAGTTTGGACCACGTAATGTCTCATTTGTTAAAATCTCCAGCGACAAGCAGGAGATCGTTATCTCTCATGCGTGACGAAATTTCGCGTATAATTTCCAGATGTTTGTTAACAATTATGTCGTTATATGCGTTGTACGGTGGAATATACATGGCACCGATATAAACAAAAATATTGCCCAATCGAATTTTGACCCATAACTGTTCCATAGTTCGATCCGCCGGTGTAATTTCGCAAGATGAAAGAGAACGAGAGCAGGCTATTAGAACACCACCACCGATGGAGAAAGTGCTGTTGGTGGTGGTTCTATCGCATCGGTAAATATAATAGCATTCGTCGTTGAATAACTCATTGTTTATGTTATTGTTCAACCAGGTTTCAGTTAATATTACGATTTTGTATTCAGTTTCGGAAAGTACTAGTGTTGTGGGAACGCAGCCTCAGCAGCGCCAGCTGCTCGACGTCGACATTCGCCTGTCGACTATTGAAGCACGATCGTGTTGAGTGCCTGAGTGTTCCCGTATTGGCGAACAAGGACCGGAGCCGCATGAGAGTTGATACCGAGCGCTCAAGGGCAACGGACGGTTGCACACCCACACACCAGTATTCGCGTATCGTCCTATGTATTATTTTACCGTGTTTCCTATTAAGTTTTAAATAAAGTGTAAGAATCACAACAGTTGGCGACGAGGATTTTTAAAGTTTGTGACGAATTTTTATCGGAAGTGAATTTCGCGTAGTGCAAAGCTATTCCACCGACAAGGAAACGCCGCAGGATGAGCCAAGAAGAAGATGAACGTCGATCATCGCAAGGTTGGCAAAACGTGATGGCCCCGGTTACAGTGCACGCACCGCAAGATACAGGTCAACGTCCCCAAGTGCCACTGACCCAGTTCGTACAGCAAAATGGTTCGGTCCCACCATTTTCTGCATCGTCAGTACAGAATGTTCCGGAAAGTGATAATTCTGCAACGGCACAAATTTTGAAACTAATGCAACAGCAGATGGCGCAACAGCAGCAAATTTTGTTGCAATTAATGCAGCAAACGAAAGCGCCTATCGAACAAACGCCCCTTGAGCAAATACTTGATTCCTTATGCGGTCACATTAAGGAATTCAGGTATGACGAAGAAAACGGTTCAACTTTCGCTGCATGGTACACGAGATACGAGGATCTTTTCCTTAAAGACGCTGCACGCTTGAAAGACGAGGCAAAAGTGCGTTTATTGATGAGAAAGTTGGGAACCTCTGAACACGACCGTTACACCAGCTACATACTGCCAAAGCATCCGCGTGATTACAGTTTGCAGGAAACAGTTGCTAAATTGACCAGCTTATTTGGCACGAAAGAATCCTTGCTTCATCGACGATACAAGTGTTTGAAGCTAACCAAACTTCGCACCGAGGATTTTATCACTTTCGCGTGCCGGGTCAATCGTGGCATCGTCGATTTTGAGCTGGGAAGGCTAACGGAAGAGCAGTTAAAGTGTTTAGTGTTCGTTTGCGGTATGAAGGGCGAAGAAGACATCGAGTTTCGTACACGTCTTTTACATCGCATCGAGGAGAACCAGGATGTAACCCTTGACCAACTTTCTGCTGAGTGTCAACGTATGACGAATTTGCGTCAGGATAGTGCGATGATTGAACGTGACCGCAGTGATCAAGTATTTTCCGTTCAACGTAACGCAAATCGGAATCAGCGCACCAACACAGGCCCGTCTCATTACACCAACGAACAGCGTACAGGTAAACCTAGTCGACCATGCTGGTTATGTGGATCCCTGCATTGGACTCGCGAGTGCACTTACAAGACGCACACATGCACACAATGCGGATCGGTCGGCCATCGCGAAGGTTTCTGTAAGCAGCAACGTACCAAGAAGCAGCCCCTTCGAAAGAAGACTTTTCGTAAACGAGCCAATATGCAAAGTGTCACCGTGAATGTGAACAGCCTACATCATCGGAGGAAATTTTTATCGTGTTCGGTCAACGGTTCACAAATTCGGCTCCAACTGGATACAGCATCGGACATCACCGTGATTAGTCGTCGGCTTTGGAAACGCATCGGTAGCCCGCAATTATTCCCATCATCTGTAATCGCGAAATCGGCATCTGGTGACAAACTCGAAATGGATGGCGAATTTCGAGCAACAGTTGGAATCAACGGGCAGGAGAAGCAAGCTGTAATTTTCGTGGCAACAGGAGAATTGGCCTTGCTGGGAATCGACCTTGCTGAAGCTTTCTCCTTATGGTCTGTGCCTATAGACCAGCTGTGTAACAATGTTACCAGCACAGCTACTACTCCGGAGGGAATCGTTCGAAAATTTCCCGGTCTGTTTAAATCAACGATGGGGTTTTGTGCGAAAGCTGAGGTTACACTACACCTGAAGCCGAATTGCAGTCCAGTTTTCTGCGCAAAACGTCCCGTAGCTTATGCCATGCGCGATGCAGTGAACGCCGAACTTGATAGACTGGAGCGGCTCAATATCATCACACCAGTCCAGCACTCCGAGTGGGCAGCACCGATTGTAGTGGTACGCAAGTCGAATGGACAACTGAGAATATGCGGAGACTATTCGACGGGACTCAACGCATCACTCCACCCCCATGACTATCCGCTGCCACTGCCACAGGACATCTACACCAAACTGGGTAACTCGACAATTTTTAGCCAAATTGACTTATCTGATGCTTTCTTACAGGTCCCCATTGCCGAGCAAAGTCGCCGCTTGCTCACCATAAACACGCATAAAGGGTTGTACCTGTATAATCGCCTGCCACCAGGGATTAAAGTAGCACCAGGCGCATTTCAGCAGCTTATGGACCAAATGCTTGCTGGAATGGAACGTGTCGCGAGTTACATGGACGACGTTATCGTTGGTGGACGAACACAGCGGGAACACGACGACGTACTAAACGAAACCCTGAGACGCATTCAGGAGTATGGTTTCACCATCCGCCCGGAGAAATGTTCGTTCAACAAACGCCAAGTTCGCTACCTTGGTCACATCCTCGATAACCACGGCATTCGTCCAGACCCAGCCAAAATAGCTGCGATAAAAGATCTTTCAGCGCCAACCGACGTTAGTGGTGTACGTTCCTTTCTTGGCGCCGTTAACTATTATGGAAGATTCATCCCGAATATGCGCAAGCTTCGATACCCGTTGGACAACCTACTGAAAGAAGGCAGTTCGTTTAAGTGGTCCCCTGAATGCCAAAAAGCCTTCGAGCAGTTCAAAAGTATCCTTTCATCGGAACTGCTCCTGACGCACTACGATCCAAGGCGTGAGATCGTTGTATCCGCGGACGCGTCATCCGTCGGATTAGGCGCAACAATCGGTCACAAGTTCCCCGATGGAACTTTTAAAGTTGTGCAGCATGCGTCCCGTGCACTTACAAAGGCAGAGAAAAACTACAGCCAGATAGATCGGGAAGGCTTGGCAATTATCTTCGCTGTGACGAAATTCCATAATTTTATATTTGGACGGCATTTTACTCTACAAACGGACCACAAGCCACTTTTGAGAATTTTCGGCAGCAAGAAAGGCATCCCCGTTTACACCGCCAATCGCTTGCAGAGATTCGCGCTCACCTTACAGCTGTATGATTTCGACATCAATTACGTATCGACCGACAATTTTGGGAACGCCGACATCCTTTCGCGACTGATTCGAAATCACGAAAAGTTAGAGGAGGATTACGTGATTGCTAGCATCGGCCTAGAGGAGGATATACGATCAGTCGTCGTTAACTCATTGAGTTCAGTTGCATTAAATGCAACGGATGTCGCATCGGCTACTAAATCCGATCCCATTATGAGCAAAATCATACAGTTTGTACGACAAGACTGGCCACGTAACAGTACGTTCAGCGGTGAGCTGGCATGCTTCTACGCTAGGAAGGAAGCTTTATCAGAGATGGGAGGCTGTCTCTTATTCGGGGAGAGAGTCATCATACCAAAGGCTCTCCGGCAACGATGCCTGCGTCAACTACATCACGGCCATCCAGGTGTACAAAGGATGAAGTCGATCGCACGAAGCTACGTCTACTGGCCGAAGATAGACACTGATATCGCTGAACTTGTAGCATCTTGTAACGCTTGTGCATCCGCAGCGAAATCACCCCCACACGCTAGCCCGGTACCATGGCCTGAGATAACTGCACCGTGGCAACGTATCCACATCGATTATGCTGGCCCCATCGACGGTTTCTCCTACTTAATCGTAGTCGATGCTTTCTCTAAATGGCCAGAAGTAATAAGGACTGCCAGCACAACTTCCAAAGCGACCATACGAATCCTTAATACCATGTTTGCGCGATACGGTATGCCAGTAACCCTTGTTAGCGATAATGGTCGCCAATTCATCAGTTCCGAATTTGAGGATTTTTGTATTTGTAACGGCATAGAGCACCTCACATCCGCCCCGTTCCACCCTCAGTCTAACGGGCAAGCGGAACGCTTCGTGGATACATTCAAGCGCGCCATAACCAAAATCACGAGCGATGGAACTGCGATAGAAGATGCACTTGACACGTTTTTACAAACATATCGCGCCACGCCAAATCCTCAAGTGCCAAATAACGAAGCGCCAGCGACAGTAATGTTCGGACGACAAATTCGCACTTGTTTAGAGCTTATACGCCCTGTGCCTAAACCGCAAGAAACCAATAACGATGAGCAACGACGCAATTTCGTCCCAAATGATCTAGTCTTCGCAAAGATTTACTCGCAAAACGGATGGAAATGGAAGCCAGGAAGAATATTGCGGAAATGCGGCAATGTAATGTACCGTGTTATGACTGAGGACCATAAGATTATACGAAGCCATATCAACCAACTACGTCGTCGGGTCCCTTCTAACCAGCAAGCCAGTAAGCGTGATCAACACCTTTTGCCGCTACATATTCTCTTGGATGAGTGGAACCTTACGCCTCCGTCGTCGTCACCTGATTCATCGTCATCATCGTCCTCATCGTCTCCATCGTCATCGTCGTTGTCGCCACCGTCCGATTCAGCTCCGTGTAATCTATCACCGTCGTCTGCTGAATCATCATCTTACAGGACCGTGTCCCAATCATCAGCATCACCACCTCCTGAACGTGATTGCATCCCTGAAGAGTCGCATCGAGGAGCACAGCCGGTACCACCACCACGCCGCTCTTTTAGAGATAGAAAAGCACCGCGTTGGTTCGACCCGTACCTGCTGTATTAAAAGAAGGGAGATGTTGTGGGAACGCAGCCTCAGCAGCGCCAGCTGCTCGACGTCGACATTCGCCTGTCGACTATTGAAGCACGATCGTGTTGAGTGCCTGAGTGTTCCCGTATTGGCGAACAAGGACCGGAGCCGCATGAGAGTTGATACCGAGCGCTCAAGGGCAACGGACGGTTGCACACCCACACACCAGTATTCGCGTATCGTCCTATGTATTATTTTACCGTGTTTCCTATTAAGTTTTAAATAAAGTGTAAGAATCACAACAACTAGTCTTAGATCATTCAGTTTTTTACGCAAGCCTCGAACATTTTGGTAGTACATCGGTAGGTATGTTGTTGTTGTGTTGTTGATATTCAATTGCTATTCATCTGACGGACCAGCTTCCGCAGAATCACCAGTCCGTTTAGTGTTAACTCGTCGCGGTCTTTTTTTAGGAGCGGCTAAGCATTCTGGAGGAGATCTGGTAGGTGTAGTGGTGACAAGCATTCGCTCGTTGAGATCCTGCTGTGGTTCAGTTGTAAACAAACCTGCATCTGTAGTGGTCATAGCAGGAGAGGAAATCGGACCAGGCTGCGAGTGCATATCTGTAGTGGTGGTTGATATCGGAGCGCTTATTCCGGACCGTGAGAGTGGATTGTGATAGCTGTCTACAGCGAGAGTGGTAGGGTGATCGTGTGCGAGTTGATGTATCGAGTTAGTATCGATGACGGCGCGTGTTTTGGGATTATTATTGTTGTTGTTCCGGTAGTCACGAAACTCTCGGTATGTTAGAGCGGAGGGCCATGTCTCAGGTGATAGAGCCTTACTGCGTAAAGTGGCCGGTATGCCCACTTTGAATGAGATGAATGAGAGTGTACTAGTGTTAGCGCCGAATTTCGTCAGGCGGTGAACAAACACATCCCGCTTGTCAAGCGCTAAACGTACTTGCACCATATGAGAAATTTTCTCAGTGGTAACTGATGGGGCGAAACGTGTAAAGAATAGCCACATACGCGTATCAGTGTGTGGAATGATATCCAGTGTATCTGAAGCAAGCGGTGATCCCGATTCTCTTAGTAGTGGTGTTTGCGGGTTGTTAAGTGGTGTTTTGTTGATGTAGGATGACGGTTTGATTGCACTTACACTAAGTGAGGCCACCAAAGATGGGAACTGTGTTTGTGTTGGTGTAATAGTATCGGGAATATTGTTAACTACTGAGTTAAACCATTCGGGGTATGATGTTGCTGGATTGCGATGAATGGGTTGTTGAGTGGGTAAATCGGTAGAGGTGTGTGATGAAAGCAAACAGGAACGCATCTCATCCTTCAGCGCTTCGAGGAGATCGCATTTAATAACAGCAGTGATTTGTTTTGGCAGCTCACTATGGAGGCTCGCTTTAAGGTCGGCAATGCTGGACGATAAGTCGACAGTGGTGTGGGTGTAAGGGGTAGAGGACCTAAGCACAGCCGAACGCGGATCTCTATGAAACTTTACACAAGCCTTACATGCCCAAAAAAGTTGTGCACAGGACTCTATAATAGCGGACAGTTCCTCAGAGAGTCCACTGCATGTGAAATGAAACTCGGCATTGCACCAACCCTGGCATTTCACAATTCGATCAGCAGGTACGATGTCGTTAGCACAAGCGGCGCAGATACCGGCCATTGTAAAATGGTACTGAAATAGTTGAAATGGGGTATTGATTGTAGAGCAGGAAAAATGATTGTAGGTGATTGCAGATGAGCAATTTGACTGTTAATGGAAACTAGGTCTTGAGGCTGGCAGCACAAGCAAGCAGGTTGCGTTAGAGATAAGTTTTCACTGAATAATTTTATAAAATATCGGAGCGCAAAGAATCTTCGACCAGTCACTATGACGTTTGACGTTTGATATTGATGTACGCGATATTATTATCTCGGTAGATACTGTACTACGTGCTCTGCAGCAGGTCAAAACCTCATACAACCCTGTACCCGATGGTATTCCTACGGAAATATCCTTACCAAATGCCACGAATTTTTAGCAGAGCCTCTGTCTCAAATCTACCAACTCTCTTTTGCATAAAGTACTGTACGCACGGCCTGCAAATCCTCTGTGATGTTTCCGGTGTACAAAAAAGGGGATAAAAACTCTGCTGAGAACTACCGCGGTATAACCACTTTGCCTTCTTGTGCCAAGGTGTATGAGATCGTCATACAAAACTCGCTAATGTATCACTGTCGTTCTTATATTTCTACACGCCAGCATGGTTTCTTTCCTCGACGCAATGTTACCACAAACCTGGTGAAATTCGTCTCCAACTGTCACGCAGCCTTTACTTCCGGAGCTCATATGGATGCAGTATACATCTTAAGGCTGCGTTTGATCGTGTGAACCATCGCTTGCTGTTGGCTAAGCTCGCCCGGATCGGTCTCTCTACTCCGCTGGTGAAATGGTTCAGGTCCTATATCTCTGAACGTAGCTACTACGTACAAATCGATGGTGTCTCCTCTAACGTTATCGAGAGTTCCTCTGGCGTTCCTTAGGGCAGCAACTTGGGACCACTGCTGTTCTCGCTTTTTATTAACGACGTCACACTGGCCATTACGGAAGCAGATTGTCTGCTTTATGCGGATGATGTTAGGCTGTTTCGTATAGTACGGAACACTTCCGACTCTCTTTCTCTGCAAGGATCGATTGATGTTTTCTCTGACTGGTGTAACAAATACGACCTGCTAATTTCTGTTGATAAGTGTACGTCAATGTCGTTCTTTAGAATAGCTAGTCCGATAAGATATAACTATAGCATATCAGGGACACAACTACCGCGGTGCAATACGGTCAGGGATTTAGGTGTCACCCTGGATCGCAAACTAGATTTCCGACAACATTACTGTGATATTTTAGACAAAGCTAACAAAATGCTAGGATTTATTCGTCGCCATTCGAGAGAACTCAATGACCCACACTGCCTGTTAACTCTGTATAAGTCCTATGTTCGTTCCATCCTCGAGTTTAGTTCTACAGTTTGGTGTCCGTTCTCTAGTGTTTGGTCCAATAGGATAGAAGCTGTTTGTTCCCGCTGGACAAAGGACACATCTGGGAGGTTTGACGCATGTTTTGGCAAAATGCCCTGTTTCACCGCATCGCAGACAGCAGTCGGTCCTATCTGGGCCTTTGCAATCGCGAGAGAAATGGCCCGTCTCCCAGCATTTGAGACACCTCCTGTTCGGTATTTGTATTTTCACCGGGCAGATTGACCATCCAATCTGAATCTTGCCACTAGCGTTGCTAGTTTCGTCGGGAGCTTCACTGAAGCAGTCTGCATTCCGTTGAAGGATTTGGTCATCTTGGTCTTGAAAGTTACCCCGTCAAGCTCGGTGAACATATTCCGAAGATCTTTTTCAACGTCGCTGGTCTGCGTCTCTGCGGCGATGTATCGAATTTCCACCGTTTCCATTTGGCCTAAGGTCTTTACTGTCCCATTGCCGCCAATGGAATTCTGTACCACCTTTGCGTAGTCGACTCCATAATCATCTTCGCTTTTGCCCAGTGTGTGTGTCTGTGTGTTTAAGTATGTAAGAACACATGTGTGAATCCTCTTGTGGGATAAGCGAACTACAAAAAGATGATAATAAAGAGTGTGAAACTAGGCTGCCACAACCAAATAACGAGAGTGAATACTCATTTCTATCCGAAAAACAGGGAAAGAGAGTGATGACATGCGAGAGAGAATAAAACTAGAAACACGAGAGAGGGCCACACGAAGCGCTGTCGGATTTTTTCGCCATCGCGCACATCCCAGTCCGCAAAAGCCGAAGTTGTGTATGGGATCGTGTCGTACACATCCCAAGTAGCAACCGAAGCTTTTTTCTCCCAGTTTCAACCCCCTCATGTCCACAAACTGCCTTCGCTTACTATTCCTATCCCGTTTCTACATTCCACAACGTTTGTTGCGTTCTCGCTCATCAGGGTGTTAGTCAATTCTCTCTTGCCACACGAAGAGAATTCTCCTGCACACTTCGTGTGTTGGATTCTACCCATCCCTGTTGAACACACGTCATTTTCTTCCATCGCACTCATCAGGGTGTTTGCTCTTTTGCATCCAAGCCAAAGAGCGACTTCAGTGTGCTCTGAACCGTGGATGTGAGAGTGTGTGTTTGTGTGCTGCGTGAACTATTTTTCCTGCGTGAAACACTTTCCATACTGCGCCATCCGCGGTGTTCTTTCTGCTTCATCGGAGGACGAATTTTTATCATCTAATTGTTTGGGTAAGTGTCCTTTTCTAAGTGTCTAGTGCTATGTGACATTTATTCTAATTCTAATATTATTCTAATACGCAATGTTTTGCACATTACAAGTTTCAGATGTGTGCTGCTACCGCTAGCTGTTCCTCAAACTACTTAAAAAGTGTGACACTATGTGCACAGGCGTTCAAGTTTCAATTGATCCTCAAGCACAAAGGTAAGTTTGTCACATCTTTAAATGAAGTGTAATCTTTTTAACAAAATGTGTCTATTAATTGTGTATTTTCATCAACAGCCTTCATACAACACCGCGGTTGAGGCGCACCAAATCTGATGACATCTTTCCTGAACCAAGCAGGCTGAACACGCGCACCACCACGGGCTCCAGCGCGGTGTGAAGAGGGAAGAAGAAAAGACAGAATTGGAAACAGCCGCACCAGGCTTCCAACCACCGTGTGTGTGTGTGTATGTAAGTATGTGAGAACACATGTGTGAATCCTCTTATGGGAACTGCAAAAAGAAGAGAATAAAGAATGTGAAGCAGCTAGACTGCCGCAACCAAATCAAGAGAGTGAATTCTCATTTCAATCCGAAAAACTGGGAGAGAATGATGACATGCGAGAGAGAATAAAACTAGAAACACGAGAGAGGGCACACGAAGCGCTTTCGGGTTTTTTTCGCCTTCGCGCACATTTTGCTTTATGCGCGCGAAAAAGTGAGCCTTGATCAGCGCGGCTCCCATACAAAGGCCTTCGGCTTTGCTATCTGGGATACCCAGCCAACAATTTCCGAAGGCGCCCCGTGTAAAAAATTTTTACTTTAAGCTTTCCTTAAGTTTTTACACTAGCAGCAGCTAAAGTAAAAACTTTCAGCACGGCACAAACCGACGCACACATTCAAATGCTTGGATTGCTGGTCCTGCTTACGCATACATTTGTATTTATCCCTCCCCTTATATTTTCGGATTGCTGGTTGTAGTAGTGACGCTTTTTCTTTTTGCTTTATGCACACTTTCGCATGCTATTTATTGGTGTTACTCTTTCCACATGCGTTTTGGCACACTCACACTCTGTATACGGCAGGATGCTTCACCCCTTCCAAATGCTGCGGTTGCTTTCTGTTACCCTTCCTCTCGTTCTTCCTTCTACCCTCTGCGCTAGGATATCCTCGACTGGTGCTGCGCGTGTTCAGCCGGCGCCTGTCTGGAAATGACGTCACGGACTGGTGCTGCGCATGTTTAGCCGTATCCTAGGCGTCATTGAAGTGCGCTCTTCTACGAAAGAGCTGTAATGAAATCTGTTGATGAAAATTAACCAATAATTAATCCATAATTTTTATAACAAACTAAACAATATTTTGCACATAGGATTATAGAAACGCTTACCTTTATATTTTAAAACCGGACACCGTTTTCCTTCCGTCGATCGTTTTGCGGGATGTTGGCAACCGTCGATTAACATGCGCGTGCACTGTAACTTTTTAGACGACAAGTGTTAGTTGAATGTATCCATTGAAGCACACACGAGGATAAGAAACTTACCTTAGAAATACAAGGATAAATCATTCCATAATTGAAGAAGAAGGAACACGGCACAAAACGTAAACGAGCAAAGTACGGGACACAAGAAATCACACATCACTCCAACACATCCTTCCACAGTGAAAGTTCTGGACAGACTGAGGATGCCTAACACCCGGATGAGCGCGATAGCAGAAAAATCATGGGAGATCGAGAGAGATGTGTAGTCTCGGTTTAGCGGAATACGCATGCAGATGCATGCGTGTGTGTCACTCGAAGGATATCGGTTTCCCCTTCTCCCGTTTTTCGTTCATAGGCCACACGATCGGCGTTGTGCCGTTCAAAACCTAGAGAAAAAAGACATGCTCTCTCGCTTTGGCACACAGGAAAGTTATCCAATAGCTTCGGTTTTGCTGGTTGGGTATGGCCCCACTTACGTACCCACTTGCAGTAGAAGTGTAAATATGGTTTCACGCACACATAGACACATTCGACCCGAACGATCGCGTTCACACATACTATAACGCTCCGATTTATTCTGCATCTCACGCATACCAATGTGTTTGCTCCACCCCCTTTTCGGATTCCCAAGTAGCAGAGCCGAAGTTTTTCAGAGATTTTTCTGTGTGCCAAAGCGAGATGCCCTGTCTTCTCTCTCTAGATTTTGGACAGCAAACCGCTGCGCGTGTAGAGGTGTGTGCGTGTGACGAAAAACGATGGATGAAAAACGCGAGGAGCGGGGTCCGAAGTCTTTCGTTGGTCACACACACATGCATCTACCGTTGGATTGCGCTACATCGAGTCTACCCATCTCTCTCGATCTACCATGATTTTTTCTGCTATCGCACTCATCTGGGAGATAGGCATCCTCAGTCTGCCCAGAACTTTCGTTGTGGAAGGATGTGCGGGAGTGATGTGCGATTTCTTGTGTCCCCAACTATCCTTGTTTACGTTTTGCGCAGTGTTGCTCCTTATTCCATTGTGGAATGATTTATCCTAGCTAACTTGTTGAGGTAAGTTTCTTGATCTCATATGTGCTTCAATGTACTAATTTAACTAATGCTTATCGTCTTCAAAGTTACAGGTGCATGCGCCATTCATCAACGCCTACCTGTTGGCATCATCAACAATCTTTATAGTAGGTGACGGAAAGAAATTGTTTTCCAGTTTTAAAATATTAAGGTAAGTGTTGCTCTCATCATATACGTAAAACTATCCAAAGTAATACGTACTACATGCATTAATTATTGGTTCATTTTTATTGACAGCGTTCAGCACAACTCAGCCACAAAACAACGCACTGGATTGCGCTAAGAACCTGTCGAAACGCGCGCAGCCCCCGGGAGCGGTAGGAGAAAGGAAGAACGAGAGGAGAAAAAACTAAAGCCAGCGCGCAGCTCTGATGGTACCCCGTACGCGGTAAGAAGAAAAAAGATCGAGAGGAGGAAGAACGGTAAATTTGGAAGGGGGAGACCGTTCTGCCGTCTCCACAGTGTGAGTATGCCAAAGCACGTGTTGGAAGGGAAAGAAAAAGTGTGGAATAAACCGCATGCGAATGTGTGCATACAGCAAAAGTAAACATGTGTGCCTCATCATTTCTATAAGCACCCAAGGACGCAAAAACCGACGGCGGCCTGTGTAATCTAAGCTCTCTACAAAGCTCTCAGCGAAGCTCTCGTCTGCAGTCTTGTCGAGAACTTCACCACATGCGCCCGAATCATCCGTCACGCACACATCTAAACGTTCTGGTTTCTACAGCCGCTCACGCATACCAATGTGTTTGCTCCACCCCCTTTTTCGGATTGCTTATAGAAATGATGAGGCTGTTCACATTTGCTTCATGCACACATTCGCATGCTGTTTATTGAATAATATCTCTCTCCCTTCCTACCCAAGGACGCAAAAACCGACGGCGGCCTGTGTAATCTGGGCTCCCTACAAAGCTCTCCACAAAGCTCTCGTTTGCAGGCTTGTCGAGAGCTTCGCCACAGGCGCCCGAACCATCCGTCACGCACACATCTAAACGTTCTGGTTTCTTCAGCCGCTCACGCATACCAATGTGTTTGCTCCACCCCCTTTTTCGGATTGCTTATAGAAATGATGAGGCTGTTCACATTTGCTTTATGCACACATTCGCATGCTGTTTATTGAATAATATCCCTCTCCCTTCCCACATGTGTTTTGGCATACTCCCGCTGTGTAGACGGCAGAACGCTTTCCCCCTTCCAAATTTACCGTTCTTCCTCCTCTCGTTCTTCCTTCCTCCTACTGCGCTCGGGGTACCATCCGTGCTGCGCGTGTTCAGCTGGCTTGAGTTTAGTGATGACGTCATGAACAGGAGCTGCGCGTGTTGAACCGGCTTCTGTTAAGTAATGACGTCCTCACCGGGGGCTGAATGAAGCAATAATGAATGTATGTAGTATGTATTACTATGGAGAGTTTAGCGCTTGGGATTAGATCAAAACTTACCTTAATATTTTAAAACTGGAAAACGTTTTCTTTCCGTCGCTCCTTTGAAGATTGTTGACGACGCCAGCAGGTAGTCGTTGATAAATAGCGCACACACCTGTAACTTTTTAGACGCCAAGGGTTAGTTGAATGTACCTGCACAAGCACACAGCAAGAATCTTACCTCAACAATTTGCTAGGATAAATCATTCCATTACTGAGGAAGAAGGAACACGGCACAAAACGTAAATGAACAAAGTACGTCGCACAATAAATCGCACCTCACTTCAGTACATCCTTCCATAGGGAAAGTTCTGGACAGACTGAGGATGCCTAACACCCGGATGAGCGCGATAGCAGAAAAATCATGTTGGATCGAGAGAGATGGGTAGACTCGGTCCAGCGTTATCCGCTGGTAAATGCATGTGTGTGTGACGAACGAAAGACTTCAAACCCCGCTTGCCCCGTATTTCATCCATAATTTTTCGTCACACGCACACACCTCTACACGGGCGGCGGTTTGCCGTCCAAAATCTAGAGAGAGAAGACAGGGCCTCTCGCTTTGGCACACAGAAAAACCTCTCAACAACTTCGGCTCTGCTACTTGGGTACATGTGTTTTGGCATACTCCCGCTGTGTAGACGGCAGAACGCTTTCCCCCTTCCAAATTTACCGTTCTTCCTCCTCTCGTTCTTCCTTTCTCCTGCCGCGCTCGGGGTACCATCCGTGCTGCGCGTGCTCAGCTGGCTTCATTTTAGTGATGACGTCATGAACAGGAGCTGCGCGTGTTGAACCGGCTTCTGTTAAGTAATGACGTCCTCACCGGGGGCTGAGTGAAGCAATAATGAATGTAAGTAGTATGTATTACTATGAAGAGTTTAGCGCAGAGGATTAGATAAAAACTTACCTTAATATTTTAAAACTGGAAAACGTTTTCTTTCCGTCGCTCACTTTGAAGATTGATGACGAGGCTAGCAGGTAGTCGTTGATAAATAGCGCACACACCTGTAACTTTTTAGACGCCAAGGGTTAGTTGAATGTACCTGCACAAGCACACAGCAAGAAACTTACCTCAACAATTTGCTAGGATAAATCATTCCATTACTGAGGAAGAAGAACACGGCACAAAACGTAAATGAGCAAAGTATGTCGCACAATAAATCGCACCTCACTTCAGTACATCCTTCCATAGGGAAAGTTCTGGACAGACTGAGGATGCCTAACACCCGGATGAGCGCGATAGCAGAAAAATCATGGTGTATCGAGAGAGATGGGTAGACTCGGTCCAGCGATATCCGCTGGTAAAGGCATGTGTGTGTGACGAACGAAAGACTTCAAACCCCGCTTCTCCCGTATTTCATCCATAATTTTTCGTCACACGCACACCTCTGCACGGGCGGCGGTTTGCCGTCCAAAATCTAGAGAGAGAAGACAGGGCCTCTCGCTTTGGCACACAGAAAAACCTCTCAACAACTTCGGCTCTGCTACTTGGGAAGGTTCGAGATGGGTTCGAGGGAGCTTATCGCTCGAACCCTTGCTCGACTTCGAGCGGAAGCGATGGCTCGAACCTTTCTTCGTGCAAAAAGCCGAAATTAGTTCGGGTTTCGAATGGGAAAGAAGCAAAACAACACACACACGCACACACACTGTGCAGTTTGATTTTGGGGCGTTCCTTTTTTTCGCGTTCGCCTTGGGGGGGCAAGGGCTAGGTGGGGTGGACGGCGGGTTAAGTCTGGAGCCGCTTGTGTTTTGTGGAATCCTCTTTGCTGCCTGTTTGCCTGTGAACTGATGGAGAGTTATTTTTGTATATGGATTAAAGGGTACTTACCGCCGGGTCTTGATCCAGCGTTGGTGATGGGAGAAATGTTTGAAACCAGACGGTCAAACAATTTAACCATTTATTACATCGCGCTTGGCAAGATTATTAATGGAATAAGAATGGATCTTTTCCATCGTTTGATTTTTTCTAGTATCACAGGCGCTAGCTTCCGCGAGTTAACCATCCTATGTGTATGTGACACACAACTATATTTACCAATAGCTATAGCCAAGCACCATATTCATATAAGATAAGCCGTACACTCATACATACAAGATAAGATTAGGATTAGAGTTGATAGGAATCAAACTAGGAGAAATAAAGACAGTTAGAATCTGGAACTCAAAGCGTTCGCATCATTTGATCCAAAAATATATTAACTGGCGCCCGAATAGGTTTTATGTGTGTGAGGGAAGAGTATAAGTGCATATAAAGTATAAAAAAATCCTACACGTGAAGCTAAACACTTCCATCGAGTGGTTGAAGGAGCCACTAATTATTTGCACCAAGCGAGAACTGGGACACTGTGGATTTCACCCGATTGATTGCTGAGGCCCCTAGTACGGAAAAAAGGACCATCCTCTGCAAGCTGCCTAGCTTTCCCCCGAAGACATCATACTGTGACAAATTTTGTTTGGTAAGTAGGAAGTAAAAATGACTACGGAGACAAATGTGCCGAACATTTATGAGCTTGGAAAAGTTCCCGATTTTGTAAAAGATCTTCGAGAATTCGATGGTCGACATACAGAGCTAATGAACTGGATAGCAGATGTGGAAGAAATTTTAACTCTGTGTGTGAGTTGCAAAATATCGCAGCTGCTAGGTACTTTAGTTCACAGAACAATAAGAAGAAAGATTGTCGGTGAGGCAGCTGAAGTATTAAATACGAATAATATTTCCACAGATTGGAAAGAAATAAAAGAAGTACTTCTCTTACATTACGGTGATAAAAGAGATTTTTTCACGTTAGATTTCGAATTATCTACCATGCGGAAAAGTAACGGTGAAAGTTTAACCGCATACTATGGGAGAGTAAAAGAGACGTTAGCACTTATAATTGCACATGTACAAACTAATGAAAAGTATCGAGAACATGCACCAATACATACGCAATTTTTCAACGAAAAAGCACTGCATTCGTTTATACGGTGTGGAAAAAGCGACTTACTCGACTTAAGTATGCAAAGAAAACGGCTTAAAATGCTTCGACTCGGCTTCTTTAATGAAAGTACTCAAAATTAAATGAATAGAAAAACTGCGTTGATCTCGCTTTATTTGCCTTAATCCGGCTTAGTTTTTTCTTTATTTAATTTAAGGGTACTGGTCGTGCGATTAAAAAAAATCCGTGTCTCTTTCCTTCGCTTATTTTGTCGCTACTGCCTTCGTGTCTTTTTTATTCGTGTCGTGGCGGCCCTCTAGCGTTCGGTTCTGCGGTCCGTCGCAGGCGGCCGTCTAGCGCTTGGTTCCATCCGTCTTGTCGGGCGGCTTGTGATGGTTGTCTGGCTGTCAAGGCTGTTTTGACAACATACGGGGACTAGATAAGCCATTGTCTTTCATCCTAAAAACATCTGCTCCAGCAAATTTAAGTAAAGCTTATCAGTTGTGTTAGGAATATTACAGCACAGATTTACGTTTCGCTAGAATGTTTGAACCACGCGGCCAAGCCGATTTCAACCAAAAACCGGTTCCGAAGCCTCGTGGTAGTTTCAATCCAATGCCCTATCCAAGAGCTAGCACAAGCTTCGTGCCATCCACAGCATCCCACCGCGTACCGAATACAACACACACGATAAAAAGTAATCTTTATCAGACACCAACACCGATGGAAGTGGATGGTAGTATCAAATACGATAACGGTTCACACTCTAGACGCTTCACACAACAAACATATCCCAGAGTACCATCTACACAAGTGAAGGATTTTAAGCGACAGGCGAATACTGTACATGACGACATGGACAGAAAAATAAATAATACAGGTTTAGAAAGTGATTACCAACACCAACAAAGTGAATACGAAGCGGGTCATGATCACAATTTGGACGGCTCTTTATATCAGAACCATTTTTTAGAGTGGGATCCCAAATGGTAAAACCTATTTTACCATTTGTTAAATTAAAAACTAATATTGGAGAATTTCCTTTCCTAATTGATACAGGAGCCAATGTAAGCCTTATAGATCCAAATTTGGCGAATTCTTGTAAAATAGGAAAACCGTATGATTTATGTGACAGAAATATTGCTAGTGCTAGTGGGAAATTTATTACATCATCAGCGATAGATATTAATTTTTTTATTCCGAAAATAGATCAAATATGCACAATTCTTTTGCATTCTTTTCATTCTTTCTTTTTTGGAATAATTGGTACAGATATTCTTAAACGTTTACATGCTGTAATAGATTGAGAAACAGACAATTTAATACTAAATAAAATTCTCAGGTCTTACATATTCCACTTTTTTCTTACTCATCTTCTAAAACTACATTAAATCCAATATTTAGATTGGAACATTTAAATTGTAACGAACAAGCGAAGCTTAAAAAGATACTGGATGCAAACAATTCAGAATTCCAAGAGCCGAAACTACAACTAACATGCTCAACAAGAGTAGAATGTGCTATCAATACTAACGATGATGTATCAATACATCAAAAAGTATATCTATACCCAGCGGCCTATACACAAGAGGTCAATAATCAAATCAAAACCCTTTTAGATAACGGTATTATAAGACCGTCTCACTCCGCGTGGACAGCTCCTGTGTGGATAGTCCCGAAAAAAAATAGATGCATCGTGAGAAAAAAAAATTCGTATGGTTGTTGACTACCGAAAGCTTAACCAGAAAACAATTGCCGATCGATATCCAATGCCAGAAATAAATTACGTAATTGATCAGCTTAAGGGGCATCAATACTTCACCACATTGGACCTGGCATCAGGATTTTACCAAATTCGCATGAGACCATGTGATATTGAAAAATCTGCATTTTCAATTAATAATGGTAAGTACGAGTTCTTACGAATGCCTTTTGGGCTGAAAAATGGCCCAGCAATTTTTCAGAGAGTAATCGATGATGTACTTCGTAGTGAAATTGGCAAAACATGCTATGTGTATATGGATGATGTTATTGTATTTGGTAAAAGTTTTGAAGAACATTTAAACAATTTAAACAATATTTTACAATTATTAAACAACGCTAATTTAAAAGTACAGATCGAAAAATCAGAATTTCTACACGATAAAATCGAATTTTTAGGTTATATTATAACTTCTGAAGGCATTAAACCGAATTATAAAAAAATAGAAGCAATAAGCAGATACCCAAACCTTCCAACATAAAAGAATTGCGTGGATTTTTAGGAATGATGGGATATTATAGAAGATTTATCAAAGATTTTGCTAGAATAGCTAAACCGCTAACAAATTTATTAAGGGGTGACGAAAATAAGGCTTCAAAAAAGAAAACAGATTTATCTATTGCTGAAAAAGCATGTTTTCAAAAACTCAAAAGCATTATATCATCAAAAGATATTCTTATCTATCCGGATTACAGTAAACCTTTCTTACTTACAACTGACGCTTCTGACATAGCAATAGGTGCCGTATTATCACAAGGTCAGATTGGCAAAGATAGACCAATTCATTTTGCCTCCAGATCATTGTCAAAGACAGAGGAAAAATATTCTGTTCCCGAAAAGGGAATGTTGGCAATATTTTGTGCTCTCAAAATATTCCGTAACTATCTGTATGGTACTAAGTTTACAGTTTTGACAGATCACCAACCATTAACATTTGCCTTATCCGCAAAAAATACTAATGCCAAATTGAAACGTTGGAAATCGTACCTAGAGGAGCATGATTTTGAAATCGCTTACAAGCCAGGAAACACTAATGTTGTGGCGGATGCTTTGAGCAGAAATGTATGTTCTTTGACTGGTACTCAACACTCGGCTGAAACATCGGATGATTTTTTTATAATCAGTACAGAAACACCGCTAAATGCTTTCAAACATCAGGTGATAATTAAAAACGGTTGTGATAATGTGCAACGAAGACAGATATTTTCATCGCATAACCGAATAACAATATCATTGAACGACACTAATGAAATTTCTTTATTACAGGTTCTTAAGAAGTATTTCGACCCATCACAAATAAATGGGTTATTTACATCCGAAGCGATAATGGGAAAAATGCAAGAAGTATGTAGGAAGTATTTTGGTAATACAAATTTATTGAAAATTAGATACACTCAAAAATTAGTTCGAGACATAGAGGACGAAGAAGAACAATGGCAAATTGCTAAAACAGAGCATGTTCGAGCTCATAGATGTGCAGAAGAAAATACACAGCAAATTCTTCGAAAGTTTTATTTTCCCAAAATAAGAGCAAAATCGAAACAAATAGCAAAAGAATGCCAAACTTGCCATGAAAATAAGTACAATCGAAAACCAATTGACTATCCTATTCAAAAAACTCCAATACCATCAAACCCGTTTGAAATAGCTCATATTGATATACTGTTTCTTGAAAATAATTACTTTCTAACTTACATAGATAAATTCTCCAAATTTGCCCAAATTAAATTAATTGAATCTAGAGCAACTATCGACATTTTACCAGCAGTAAAGGAATTAACAAACAAAATTCTTTGCGCCCAAAACCTTGGTGATGGACGGAGAAAAATCTTTTGCTCTAGAGAATTGGAATTATTTTATAAAGCATACAACATAGAAACATATGTAACGGCTACGGGAAGAAGTGAAATGAATGGTATCATCGAAAGATTTCATTCAACGTTATTAGAAATCTATAGAATAACAAAAAAAAGAAAATCCAACATTTTGTACACCAGATCTTGTCGAACTTTCCGTACAAAAATATAACAGTTCAATCCATTCAGTAACCAAACATACTCCTATTGAAGTTATCTTGCCTTCAGTAAGATCGTCTGAGATAATTAATAATGTACACAAAAATCTGATCCAGAAACTATCTCAAGATCTAGTTTTCACAACAAAAATAAAAAATCAGTCCCAATAGACATAAATAATGACACTTACGAAAAAACTAGAGCATGACTTAAACATAAACCAAGGTACAAAAAGAAAAATATTATGAACATAAACAATAGTACAGTTCTATTAGAAGGTAATAGAAAAGTTCATAAAAATGACCTTAAAATTAGATAAAAAATTAAAAGAACTCAAAAAAAAGATTTATCAACGTTCTTTATAAATTTAAATTGAATTCTTTACTTAATTGATTGATTAATCAACTTAATTTTAATTGATACTCATACTTAATTGTTACTACTTTTTTCTCTCTTTACATTATTCTATTTCTTATATGTTAAATTTATGTATGTGTTGTCTATGTGTGTTGTCCAAAAAATCAGATGTGTTAGGCACTATTTAATAATGTTAGTATATATATATATATATATATATATATATATATATATATATATATATATATATATATATATATATATATATATATTTTTTTTTTTTTTTTTTTTTTTATATCTACATATATATTGTGGTTAGTTAAAGATTAGTTTTGATTCTTTTGATAGCAAAGGAAAGCAAAGGATTCATAACGAGAACCACAAGAACACCTGAACTGTTTCTCTTTTCATTCTTTTTTAAGATAAAATAGATAATAGAATAGAGTAGGTAAAATTTAAAATAATTCAAATGTGCCAAGTTTTACTTAAGACAACATAAATGCATTTCTTAAACAAAGAATAGATATAAACATGCTAGATTATTTCCACTTATGCTAAAAAGAAGGAATGATAATAATAACGTAGATAATCAACGGCGAAATATGGCTTGTGCAATTCTTCTACATCTTAAACAAATGGATGTGTAGACAGTCTACATGTGTACATGCGTGTGTGTATTTATATATTAATGCTTAAGTATATTTATATATCTATACACATCGAAATATGTGGACATGTGGGTTCTACACATGTATATTTGTGTTAATAGTGGTTTTGCATACTGAGAATGGTTATACTAGAAAGTGAAAAAAAAATGGGCTGTACAATTTTAAGTGATGAGGAGCTACAATCTGTTCAGATTTCGAGATTCGTTATGTTCTCCAATTTGTCGCAAAGGAATTCAAAGATCCGTTACGATCTTTTGATGCGAAAGAGGCCAACGACAAAGATCTGTCAGGAAAAAGGAACTAAGTCTTATAATCACTTGCGATCGGTAAAGGTCCTTGTGAAAAGTCCATTTTGGATTATACGAACATGAACAACATGAACAACATACCATCCATTGACAGAAATGTCAGGTGTTTCGAATGAAACAAAGGATACAAAAATATCCAAGCATGAATGTTGTTCTAATACTATGAAATGTTCCGCAAGCAGTATCACTAAAAGACGAGGACGTCTTTTCTTGTTGGCCCGGGAGTAGTTAACCATCCTATGTGTATGTGACACACCACTATATTTACCAATAGCTATAGCCAAGCACCATATTCATATAAGATAAGCCGTACACTCATACATACAAGATAAGGTTAGGATTAGAGTTGATAGGAATCAAACTAGGAGAAATAAAGACAGTTAGAATCTGGAACTCAAAGCGTTCGCATCATTTGATCCAAAAATATATTAACTCGCGCAATGAACAGATACCCGCTTACTGCTGAACATTTCAAATACAGGCGTCCCCCGAGTTACGACCCCCTCGAGTTACGACGATTCGCAGATACGACGATTTTGATTTTGACAGTGAAAAATTGTCATCGAGAAGAAATTGATGTATATTTTTGAATTTCTGAGCTGATAATCGTTACACACAAATTTCTAAAGATTCCACAACTACCCGATATTAAATATCTATATCGTGTAAACGACTTTTTGTGTAAAATTAATACATTATCGAACATTTTTTTAGATAAAAAACACGATATCATAGATTTCGACTCTTCAACTTCGGTTATAAAATTTACATTGACAGATATTCGACATACGACTTTTTCGACTTACGCCTTGCGTTGGAACTTTTTTTCGGTCCCAAATACAGTCGTATCTCGGGGGACACCTGTATGTGTGTTCGAAGAAAGCAACAGGTTTTTGATAAATATCTTTGAAACTATTCATCGTATCCAAAAACGATCTTCGAGAGCTAGATTCAGCAACTCAAAATATACTTAAAAAAAGTTTTTCGTTTTTTTGTTTTTTGTTTCATTACGGGTTCAGAAACTTTTTTTTAAATTGATAATATAGACAATCTTAGCAATGCGGCTTTTTAGCGCCGTTCCTATGAAAATATTATCTATAGAAACTTTCACGTGTATTTTAATGAAATATTTGAAAAGTGGTGTGCCTCGTAGTACTGTCGTCAACTCGTACGACTTAACAACATGCCCGTCATGGGTTCAATCCCCAAAAATAGACCGTGCCGCCATACGTAGGATTGACTATCCTGCTATGGTGGGAAATCAATTAGTCACTGAAAGCCAAGCTCAAAAGTGGTACAGGCAGGCCTTGACCGACAACGGTTGTTGAGCCAAAGAAGAAGAAGAAGATTTGAAAAGTGGGGAAAAATTTAGAAAATGGTGAAAACAATAACATAGTAAGCAAATATTGCAAAGAACATACAGTTTTTCATAATCATGAGCATGAATCCCAGCGCGCGAAAAAATAGCACACCCTTCCCTCAGCAGCGTTGGTATTGGACTGATAAAACCATGGAGAATTGTTCGGGTCCCTCAACTGAACGAGAAAACCCCGCTGCTTCCCATCTTCATCCATACATTCGCTCCGCGCACACACACATCTACACGCGCTGTGTTTGCAGCTGTAGAACTTGATGCAGAATGTATGCTTTCTCGCTCTGGCACAGAGTAAAAGGTTCGAGCGACTTCGGCTTTGTTTGGTGGGTTTATACGCGCGACTAAGTGTCAGCGCCTAAACGTATGGTCCAAAACAGCCAAAGTCATACAAAATCATGATAAGGTCTGCGCTTTTGCGTTCTGGCGCCCACCCAACCTTTACCGAGCCAACCCGAATAGTTGTGTTCGTTAAACATGTGTGCGTATCAGGTAGCAACATTTGTACTGCTTACCTGCCGTATGCCGCTGTGATACCGAGCGAGACGCATAGACAACGCGTCTGGAGGACATGTGTAGCCGTGAGGAAACTTTTCTGAGTCTCTTTAGCCTTGTCCTTGCCTTTAGATCCTGATGAGTGAAGCATGCATACCTTTCTGGTACGTTGGTGGTATATACCTTGTCTCTCTAATGATAATGGTGAAGATAGAATCGTATGCAATCGGCTCTGTATTCGGGCGTGGGCAGGCCCGTGGACGCCGTCTGTACGCTGACACCCAACCAGTAAAACCGAAGCTATTGGAAAACTTTCCTGTGTGTCAAAGCGAGAGAGCATGTCTTTTTTCACTAGATTTTGGATGGCACAACGCCGATCGTGTGGCCTGGCAAACAATCATGAACGAAAAACGGGAGAAGGAGAAACCGATATCCTTCGAGTGACACACACACATGCATCTGCATGTGGATTCCACTGAACCGAGACTCCCAGATAGCAAAGCCGAAGGCCTTTGTACGGAAGCCATCGCGCTGATCAAGGCTCACTTTTTCGCGCGCGTAAAGCAAAATGTGCGCGAAGGCGATAAAACCCCGAAAGCGCTTCGTGTCCTCTCTCGTGTTTCTAGTTTTATTCTCTCTCGCATGTCATCACTCTCTCCCAGTTTTTCGGATTGAAATGAGAATTCACTCTCTTAATTTGGTTGCGGCAGTCTAGCTGCTTCACACTCTTTATTCTCTTCTTTTTGCAGTTCCCACAAGAGGATTCACACATGTGTTCTCACATACTTACATACACACACACGGTGGTTGGAAGCCTGGTGCGGCTCCCGGATGACAATTTCAGCACGGAAAATCGGGTTGACATTTGATGCAAGTCGCTTTCCGTTCCGCTTTTCAGACGAAAGCGATCTCACTATGAGCAGCGTGCTGTGAGAAAAAAGGAAGGGGAAAATCAGTGCAATCATCGTCATGGTAGTCATGGCGAAAAAAAAAGGTATTCCCCTCTTTCACTTTTTCCACCGTTACCATCCCTAGTACACTCTGACTCTTCCTTTCTATTCAGTTCATCTGCTGACTTGTTGTACTGCCGTGGTTGGATTTGATCCGCAGTACATCAAGTCAGAACATCTCAATTAAACATGTAAACCATTGAAGGCTTCGAAATTTGGGTCGTTGGAAAGGCACTAGTAGACGCATCGAACCTTGGAGCAGAAATAGATCCACGCACAAGTGAAAATATTGACGATGATATCGTGTTGCCTTTGATGATTGCATGGTGTTCAAGAAACAACAAGGAATGATGAAGAGCAAACGATGGAGAGTGCAAGTAATGAATTTTGTTTTCGTGAATTGTGGAAACTAAATTTGATTCTTTTTGAATGGAAGCTGCTGATTTAGGATCCAAGCTAGACAAAGAAAAAGGATTTGAAGAAAATTAGGGGAAAATAGAATGTGTAAATCCTCCAAGTGCAAATTATGACTAAAGCAATTTCAATATGACTAGCAGTGGAAAAGCGGTGTACGCTCTCTAAGCATGGATGAATTTGAAAATAACGGAGGATGTAAGAACACTGCAAAACAGCACATGTTATGTACATGTGGCCAGCCGGCTCTGTCAATCAATTTACACTACAAACCATTAAAAGCACGTGATTTTATTCAGCTTTTTTAGGGTTCTTTGCCACGTGTAATATTCAAGCTTATAAGGCAGGCTTTTAGGCTTTAGGCCTTTCTGTGATTCATAGGAATATTTTAGAATTGTACATGCAGGTCAAAACTACAAAATACATCACGAATCAATACAATTATATTATTTTTTAAAGTAATTGATTAGATGTGTATTTCCTTCAGTTTTAATGTGTGTTTAGTTGTTTAAGCGTCGAACATCTGAGTCGGCCAGGGGCCCCAAAAATGGCACCTACCATCCGCTTACAAGCATAATTGCTACTCAATCCTTCTCTGGTTAGGATATTTGATACAATCCCCTGCTAGACGCTTCAACCAAGCCTCTACTTTTGTATGACCGCTTAGGGCCTCCATTCGTCTTAATCCGCCATTGCTAACAATCATGGCAATCCAAAACATGGCCTTTCATGAAATATTGGATGGTATTGCGGCCCAGTCGCACTCGTTTCCTTTGCCATTATTTTCGCTTTTTGTAGACCATTATTTTCCGTTTTAAATTCGACTCGATGCGTATTCTCTTTAAGTATTTTCAATCCATGTATTCCTCTTGATTTTCAACGTTAACGGTTATCGCACAACTGGGTATCTTCTTCATCGTTAAACGCTGCTTCATGTTTTGTTGATGCCTGTGACGGAGAAAGAATCATCCTCTGCAATTTAAAAACGTTTTCTAACATGGACAACAGCACTCTGTTGGGTGTTTTACACTTACCTAGAGGCTGTAAATCAACTATTAGTAAGGTAAAATGTTCATCATCTTCCCATGTTTGCCCTCACGTTTTCTTCAAAGCATCGTGTGTCCGGTACAATATTTCACTATATTTTAACTGATTTGGGATATTTGATATGCTCTTTCAACAAAAGAATCGAGAAATGTAGCCCGCGGTCAATTATTGCACGTTTTACAAATGTAAACAGTTCGTAGATGATCCAATGTTCTCAAACCACAACACAATGGCGGCTCGATGTGGGGAAGAAATTTTTACTCACTCCAAAATCCGACCTCATCATGATTTCATCATGTGAGCGGCTGTTGCCCGATCATCTCATTAGAGCAATCATCGGCGATAGATCTGCTCACCATACAAACAAAATCATCTCGCCTAAGCGAGGGGAAAAAACAAGCTTGCTCAGTATGCAGGAGGAAACGATGATAGCCTCTCAGTATGGGTTGAAGCAGCTGTCATTGAGCTCGCCATAGTGAGAGCAGGCTGGATTGTCATTTGGGCTGTTTCCAATTCTGTATTTTCTTCTTCCCTCTTCACACCGCGCTGGAGCCCGTGGTGGTGCGCGTGTTAAGCCTGCTTGGTTCAGGAAAGATGTCATCAGATTTGGCGCACCTCAACCGCGGTGTTGTATGAAGGCTGTTGATGAAAATACACAATTAATAGACACACTTTGTTAAAAAGATTACACTTCATTTAAAGATGTGACAAACTTACCTTTGTGCTTGAGGATCAATTGAAACTTGAACGCCTGTGCACACAGTGTCACACTTTTTAAGTAGTTTGAGGAACAGCTAGCGGTAGCAGCACACATCTGAAACTTGTAATGTGCAAAACATTGCATATTAGAATAATATTAGAATTAGAATAAATGTCACATAGCACTAGACACTTAGAAAAGGACACTTACCCAAACAATTAGATGATAAAAATTCGTCCTCCGATGAAGCAGAAAGAACACCGCGGATGGCGCAGTACGGGAAAGTGTTTCACGCAGGAAAAATAGTTCATGCAGCACACAAACACACACTCTCACATCCACGGTTCAGAGCACACTGAAGTCGCTCTTTGGCTTGGATGGAAAAGAGCAAACACCCTGATGAGTGCGATGGAAGAAAATGACGTATGTTCAACAGGGATGGGTAGAATCCAACACACGAAGTGTGCAGGATAATTTTCTTCGTGTGGCAAGAGAGAATTGACTAACACCCTGATGAGCGAGAACGCAACAAACGTTGTAGAATGTAGAAATGGGATAGGAATAGTGAGCGAAGGCAGTTTTTGGACATGAGGGGGTTGAAACTGGGAGAAACAGGCTTCGGTTGCTACTTGGGCTACTCATCTCTCTCGATCTCCCATGATTTTTCTGTTATCGCGCTCATCCGGGTGATAGGCATTCTCAGTCTGTCCAGAACTTTCACTGTCGAAGTGCTGGAGTAGTGCGTGATTTCTTGTGCCCCATATTTTGCGTCGTTTTGTGCCGTGTTCCTTCTTCTTCCATTATGGAATGATTTATCCTTGTAAATTTCTAAATTAAGATTCTTATCCTCGTATGTGCTTCAATGGGTACATTCAACTAACGCATGTCGTCTAAAATGTTACAGGTGTACGCGCATATTGATCGACGGTTACCTGCTGGTCTTGCCAACTTCCCGCAAAATGATCGACGGAAGGAAAATGGGGTCCGGTTTTAAAATGTGAAGGTAAGCGTTTCTATCCGATGTGCAAAATATTATTTAGTTTGTAAACCTCGAATTTTACTAATTTGAACTAAACGTTGAACTTATAAAAGGCACAAAATCGCAAGGCAGAAGAATTAACAGAAGGCTGAAGGTGTTGTCAGTACAACGATCCGTAAACGAATAATCTTTATTTTTGACATTCGGATTATCGCACAGTTGTCGCGGTGATGGTCATATTCCGATCCGGCACTATGGTCTAATTAGGGGTCAAATCTCCAGGGTACTACAGCTCGGCCATCCTAACCAACAAATTGACCTCAATTTATGTGTAAATATAATAGTAATTCAAATTTCGTTAACGGTTTCATACGGCTCACTCCATTTCTTCAACTTGTTTGATTCTAATATGCCATCATATGGCATCTGAGTTATTGGACAGCCCTCAATGTCCCTAATGACATAGCGATCGTTAGGCAATACCTTATGGACTATGTACGGACCTTTATATTTAGGAATCAACTTCTTATTCTGCTGAGTGTTGCTATCAATGTTCCGCATTACTGCATAATCTCCAACTTCATATTTAGCTGCTGGTTTATGATTTTTACGAAAATATGCCTCATTGGTAAGCTGAGATTTAATTATATTTGCCGATGCTTCAGCCCGAATGTCGCTTAAATCATTTAGTGTACTTCCACGACGCTCGTCTAAAAACTCCGTTAGTTCATCAATTAAATGACTCCGTTGTTCAATACCAAACAGGAGAACTGAGAGTGAAAACTTCGTACTGGCGTGCTTTGAATTATTCAACGCATATTCAGCATCCAGTAAATGCAAATTCCAATCATCGTGATCATAAGAGTCCGAAAGTTTGCTGAGGATGGGTCGAAGTACGCGGTTAACCCTTTCGACTTGTCCGTTTGCTTGTGGTGAACCAGTAGCGTTGAGTACATGCTGTACCTCATTTGATCTAAGGAAATTTTCGAACTGGTTGGACGTGAAGCAGGTACCTCGGTCACTAATTATCCGTTTGGGTCGGCTGTAATAGGAAATGTATTGTTTGAGAGCATTGCATACTTCCTGACTTCCAGTGGAACGAGTCGCGTATAGCTTAGTAAATTTCGTAAATGCGTCTATCACAACTAATATATACTTCTTTTTGGATTTCGTAAGAGGTAGTGGTCCCAGGTGATCAATGTGAAGTGTGTCAAAAGGTTGGGGAGCTTTCGGTATACTGTGGATGTTCTGATTATTAGTTCTAGTGGGAGCTGAATATATGATACATTTCAAACAATTCTTGATGAAAGACTCAACTCTATTCCGCATAGAAGGAAACCAATAATGACAGCTAATTTTTGAAATTGTTTTGTCAACCGATAAGTGACCTATTTTCTCATGTGTGTGGCGGATGATATTATCTACCATCTCGCAGGGGACATAAAACTGAAGCTCTTTTGAGGGTGACTCATGATATACGAAACCATCTTGCAAAACATATCCAGGTAAATTTTCCAGTTCTAGTTGGGACCTAATGCTTTCAATAGTAGGATCACGAGATTGGGCTAGCTGTAGTTGGAAGTCAATATCAAGTTCACTTATAGCACCAATTGCTTCAGTCCGGCTCAGAACATCCACGTGGGCCATAGAGGAACCTGAGCGATGCTGAATAGTATAGTCATAATTCTCGAGGAATAGGGACCACCGGGCAATCTTCGCAGAAGTGTTACGATTTTTCAGCGTTTGTACAAGAGAATTGCAATCCGTGATTATCTTTAAGGGTAATCCATGGACGTACGAGTGGAACCTTTTCAACGCATATATTACGGATAGAGTTTCCAACTCGTAGCTATGAAGTTTTGATTCTTCTTTAGAGGTGGTTTTAGAAAAATATGCTATTGGGTGAAGTTTCCCATCATTCTGTTTTTGGAATAAGACTGCACCAAAACCGAATGAGCTCGCGTCGCAATGCAGCTCCGTCTCATATTTGGGATTAAATATAGCCAAGACAGGAGACTGGAAAAGTTTTTGACGAAGGGTTTGAAATGCTTGGATGCAGGAATTATCAAAATCAAATGGCACATCTTTCTGAAGAAGATTTGTAAGAGGTTTAGCTATATGAGAAAATGATGGAACGAACCTACGGAAGTAAGAAAAGAGCCCTAAACATCTTCTTAACTGTTTGACATTAGTGAGCATAGGAAAGTTATATATTGATGTAAGGTGTTTTCCACTAGGTCGTATACCAGAGGCACAGGCTTCGTATCCAAGATATTCCAAATTAGTGTGGGCAAATTTGCATTTATCAATGCGCAGTTCAAGTCCATTTTGTTTAAGTTTCTCGAGAACAGAACTCAACGTCTCAAGATGAGAGTGAAAGTCATTAGAAGCTATTATGATGTCGTCCAAGTAGACAACTAATTTCTCGGAATCTATAAATTCGCGTAATATTGAATTTATGAATCTCTGAAATTCCGCGGGGGCATTTTTAAGCCCAAAAGGCATCTTTAAATATTCATATTGCCCATCAGGTGTTACGAAAGAGGTGTACTTAATTGAGCTTTCATCCATCTTTACCTGATGGAAACCGCTTTTTAAATCAAACAAACTAAATACACTTTTACCACTCAGGTTTTCGAGGCATGTCTCAATTAACGGTAATGGAAAATTATCCCTTACTGTTATTTTATTCAGGGGCCTGTAATCGACGCACATACGCACTTCACCACTTTTTTTTTCTAACTGGCACAAGGGGAGAAGCGTATGAGGAATTGCTTGGTTGAATGACTTTATCATTTAACAATTGATTTACTATCTGTCGCACTTGATTCCTCTCCCCATAGTCTACGTGGCTTTGCATAAATAGGGGTATCATGAACGAGATTAATTTTCATGGAATACTGAGGATATTCTATATTCTCAATAGGATAGTTAGTGTAGCAATGATCAAATGCGGACAAAATGGCTGCAGACTCTTTAGGCGAAAGTTGCTTCCCGATATCTAATTCAAGGGGGCTGTCAAATATCTCCGACACACAAATGTGGCTAAAAGGATCACCTATATCAAGGGACTTAACAGGTTTTGGTATTTTTCGAAATCTGAATTACCCTCCGGTTCGCGAGCATAATGTACGGGAATCATACTTGGATAGTGTGTAAGAAAGATTCTAAATTTTCCTAAAAGGTCACGACCTATTATGAATGGCCAAGGCATACTTCTAGCAGGTAAAATGATAAGCGAGTGTGTCACACTAATATTACGAATTATGATCCTGCACTCCACTCGACCTAACGTCGTGAGCATAGTATTTCCTAATCCTCGGTACCCAGAAGGGATAGGTTGATGCGGAAAGTTACCTGGTACTACATTGTCTGCTATTAGACTTACAGGGCTGCCTGTATCAAAAAGTGATCGTAAAAACGTTTGTTCGCTCCATGTATGTTGGATATTGAAACTAACACATACAGTTTCAATTGCGCTAAGCAGTATTTGGTCCGCAGTTTCCTCATCGAATCCATGGGAACCCAGATGGTGCACCGCAGCAGTCGTAACGGGCTGGAAGTTTCGGCACTCTCGATGTGTATGTCCCATTTGGTGGCTTTTAAAACAGGATCCCTTGGGGCGGCGTGGCATTGGGCAAGCGCTTTGATAATGGCTGAATTGAGAACAGTTAAAGCATCTGGCCGGTTCATTATTGTTGTTCTGCGCCCATTGACGCGAGGGGCCAGTGCTGCGGGGTGGAGCTGGGGGTTTAGTGCGTAACGGTGCTGGTGTAGGAGTCACGCCACGAGTTTGACGAAAAGTTTCGTATTTTTTCAGCAGGGTTTTAAGGTGCTCGAGCGATTTTGCAGCGAAACGTATGGATGACGTATTAATAGGATCATCAATTCCGTCAATTATAATATTGACCAAGTCTTCCTCTGGAATGACGGTGCCCGCTATTTGCTGCATTTCCAACACATACCTTGTGATGCTTTCATGTTGCGAGAGATGTCGTGCCCTTAGTTTTTTAAACACTTCTTCTAGTGAAGTTTTTGATGTGAAAGTACTAATAAGGTCAGCTTTCAGTGTCTCATAGGTGCATGCGCCTGAGGTTTTAGCAAAAATGGCGGCGGTGTCGGTGAGCAGGCGGCGCATACAGAAAAATTTCAGCTGGTCGTTTAGTGTGTACAAGCTACATACTTGTTCAAATTCTCGAAACCAGTGCTCCACCCCTACTCCTCCTCTTTCACCACTAAATTTTCCTATGAAGTCTTCAAAGTTGGATACATACATAGAAGAATTAACAGAAGGCTGAAGGTGTTGTCAGTACAACGATCCGTAAACGAATAATCTTTATTTTTGACATTCGGATTATCGCACAGTTGTCGCGGTGATGGTCATATTCCGATCCGGCACTATGGTCTAATTAGGGGTCAAATCTCCAGGGTACTACAAGTTGTTTTTTTTTTTTAATAAAACAAATGAATTAATTATTAGTTAATTTTCATCAACAAATTTCAACATAGCTCTTTCGTAGAAGAGCGCATTTCAAGGACGCCAAGGATACGGCTGAACATGCGCAGCACCAGCCCGTGATGTCATTTCCAGACAGACGCCGGCTGTACACGCGCAGCACCAGTCGAGGATAGCCTAACGAGAAGGGTAGAAGGAAGAACGAGAGGGAGGGTAACGGAAAGTTACCGCAACATTTGTAGGAGGTGAAGCATCCAGCCGTGTACAGAGTGTGAGTATGATAAAACGCATGTGGAAAGAGGAAGTCCAATTAATAGCATGCAAAAGTGTACATAAAGCAAGAGGAAAAGCGTCACAACAACAACCAGCAATCCGAAAATGTAAGGGAAGCGATAAATAACAGGTTGGCTGATAAGTCCTCGGTCTGACACATATATGGCGCCGCTAGTATTGAATGCATATTTTTTTATATAGTACCAACCTTTAAATGATTCGTGTCAAAATTTGACGTCGGTATGTCAATTAATTTGTGAGACAGAGCGTCTTTTGTCAAGCAACTTTTGTGTTGTGTTGTTCCACCAAGACAACGCACCGTGCCACAAGTCATTGAGAACGATGGACCACACGACGGTGCAGTCTGATACACTTCCCTCCAAACCTTCCCTTTTTCTTATATACCCAACATTTGTTGGTGAAACAATAAATTAATTTATTCAGAAATTGGCATTTGCCTAGTTAACAACGTTTATTCCACGTCCGAAACTTTAACTCGCGCTGGTTGAAAGTGAACACCACTTGCGTTAATGTGATAGCGCATAATCTGTGTACAAACTAAAACACGTTCTCATCTCCACGTATTTCCGCGTATTTCCCACCGTCTCTCCCTGCTTCAACATACCCTTCACCTGAAAGTCGCACACTTGTTCATTCTCTCTGCTAGTAGGTAGCAAGCTTCCTGCTCTTGCTTGTGCACAGTGCAGCGCCAGCATGGTATGGTGCGGGCCTGCTCTGCAATATTGTTTGTGAAATTACTTTCAAGTGTAGCGCCTGCAAGATAGGCAAAACGCGCAGAGAATAATTATAGCTAGCTAGGTTTAAATTATACACATATACACTTACACACATACACATAGTTAGATTTTAATTATGCACATATACATTTACACACATACAACTACAATTAAGGTTACACGTAGGATAGAATAGAATAGCATAAGATAGGAAATAGGAAATAGTAAAATAGGCGATAATTAGGATTAGCCAATGAGGAATAGGATTAAGGAATTTTGGCGCGAACGAGTGAATACAAATTAAGGATAAGTTGAGGTTTAGGATTATTCAGAAAAGTCCGATCTAAGAGGAAACGCTGCCCGAGTGAACATCGACCAATAAAACTCTAAGCAACTACAAAAAACCACAAGTCATATATTTTTTTGGTAGTTTGAAGTTTTAATATCACGGTCGCCATGACAAGTGTGAAACTGTGATGCAAAAAAAAAATAATAAAAAAATAACTCGCGTAAATACGAAAGCTAATTCGCGAGTGCGTAATATTCCTTCTGGTCAGAAGAGTATACTGGTATCTGCGTTGATGTTTAGCGTGAAAGAGTGAGAGAGTGAAGACGAGAGTGCAGCGCAACGCTACAATTGTACGATAACTCGAACTATCGTTATTCAAACGAGGTGCAGTGATAAAATATACGGATTTCCTGAAAACTCACGAAATTTGCACAATAACTCCTGTCGTGTATCGTCAACCAATCAAGGTGCAGTGAAAGAGAGAGTGTATCCTGGTTATAAAAAAGAGGCCAGGAAAAGTTTTATGAATGCTAGCAAACATTCGGTGAAAAAAAAAAACGCAGCGATAGTTAACGGTACCGTGCGTAAAGTAATCTAAGTGCAGTGACCTCGATCGGACAAGATTATCGCACGTACGAGTAAGCCACATTTCGTACCATCGGCGATAAGCATCACAGTTTGAACCGGCATGACCTTTTGCGACAAGTGACCAAGTGTCGTTTGCATGATAGAGACATAACGTTGTTGTGAGATGTAAGAAGGAAGAACGGAGCAGCCGATATCAAACGGCAATACAGCGTGCGGTGAAGGAGCGACGGCGAAGCAGTGAGCTATGAGAGAGCGAGCAGCGATTTGCAGTGGATAGGAGCGACCCCAAGTAGCAGAGCCGAAGTTATTGAGAGGTTTTTTTGTGAGCCAAAGCGAGAGGCTCTGTCTTCTCTCTCTAGATTTTGAACGGCAAACCGCCGCCCGTGCAGAGGTGTGTGCGTGTGACGAAAAATTATGGATGAAATACGGGGGAAGCGGGGTCTGAAGTCTTTCGTTCGTCACACACACACATGCATTTACCAGCGGATATCGCTGGACCGAGTCTACCCATCTCTCTCGATCCACCATGATTTTTCTGCTATCGCGCTCATCCGGGTGTTAGGCATCCTTAGTCTGTCCAGAACTTTCTCTGTGGAAGGATGTACTGAAGTGAGGTGCGATTTCTTGTGCGACGTACTTTGCTCATTTACGTTTTGTGCCGTGTTCCTTCTTCCTCAGTTATGAAATGATTTATCCTAGCAAATTGTTGAGGTAAGTTTCTTGCTGTGTGCTTGTGCAGGTACATTCAACTAACCCTTGGCGTCTAAAAAGTTACAGGTGTGTGCGCTATTTATCAACGACTACATGCTAGCCTCGTCAACAATCTTCAAAGTGAGCGACGGAAAGAAAACGTTTTTCAGTTTTAAAATATTAAGGTAAGTTTTGGTCTAATCCTCTGCGCTAAACTCTCCATAGTAATACATACTACTTACATTCATTATTGCTTCATTCAGCCCCCAGTGAGGACGTCATTACTTAACAGAAGCCGGTTCAACACGCGCAGCTCCTGTTCATGACGTCATCACTAAACTCAAGCCAGCTGAACACGCGCAGCACGGATGGTACCCCGTGCGCGGTAGGAGGAAGGAAGAACGAGAGGAGGAAGAACGGTAAATTTGGAAGGGGGAAAGCGTTCTGCCGTCTACACAGCGGGAGTATGCCAAAACACATGTGGGAAGGGAGAGGGATATTATTCAATAAACAGCATGCGAATGTGTGCATAAAGCAAATGTGAACAGCCTCATCATTTCTATAAGCAATCCGAAAAAGGGGGTGGAGCAATGACATTGGTATGCGTGAGCGGCTGAAGAAACCAGAACGTTTAGATGTGTGCGTGACGGATGGTTCGGGCGCCTGTGGCAAAGCTCTCGACAAGACTGCAAACGAGAGCTTTGTGGAGAGCTTTGTAGGGAGCTCAGATTACACAGGCCGCCGTTGGTTTTTGCGTCCTTGGGACGGTGCAGCAGTGTGCTGTGAGAGCACGAGCAGCGATTTGCAGCGGATAAAGCGAGATAACGCTATACTGATCGATCGGGCAGCGGTAAACGGAGTAAGGATCAAGTGAAAAAAATGAGAAAGTAAGGTAGGCTACACACTCAATGTAGTTGTAATTTACCCATTTCAATATTTTTTTTGTAATTGCTCAATTAAATTCTTTTTATGAAACGTACAATACTACATTTTTCATTACAATATGCACATTGCTATTGGGGTGTTACCATTGCACATTGGGCAAACGCCTGTATAAAAATCGAAAAACCAACTTCATCGCAGGTTTACACCATAATCATTTTCTTAAAATAGATACTTAAACTTAGTTGAAACCAAAATATTTCACGTTTTTATCTTAAACTTACTGAGATGTAGGCCATCAAAGTGTAAACTTTGGGTTTTTTGTCCCAACTTTGAGCTATTTTTCGACCGAACATAAACCATCATATTTTAGTATATGGTGGTTAGATTTTGATAATCAATGTGTCGTTGGAAAGGTTTTTTGTCATACTTTGATGTTATGTCTTAATATTTTGCAAAAACTTGTTTTTAAAGTTCATAAATGATTGAAAACCAAACATCACTGCTGAATTTTTGGATATTTTTATTTTGGAGAGTGATTTTTTTATGATTCGACTCGATTTCACTCGTGAGTCGTATATCATTGGAAAGATCAACAATTTTCCTACGCATTGTCGTTAAAATTAGCTGCGACCATCTGCGACCCCGAAAATTATTAAACTTTTTCTTGAAAATAGCGCGAACGATTTTGACGTGTTGTTGTACGAGCCATACACCACCAGTATCCAACTACCTGTCATAAACGGGCATTTGAAACAAACAGGCAGAAAACAAAGCTGAAGAGAGGAAAACCAGTTTAAAAAAGGTCGTAAGATAGGAATCGGCTCTTTTCCAAACAAACCATGAAAAACACAACTTTTTTCGTGCATAATACTTTAAAATTTCGTTTTCAGTCAGAAACTTATTCCGCCTTCGTTTTAATTCCTAACAATTATTATTGATGCTGTTAACTGATACGCAATAATGCAATGTTGTGAGCGATAATTATTAAGTTTTATTCGCTGTCTTGACGATTTAAGTATAGGACTACCCTGTATAGTAAGAGCAATTGTATTGAATGAAGATAAATTGCAATAGCACGAGGAATTGATTTTCATCCCGGCGTTTGTATGGTGGTTGCCCACTGTGCATTGGTCTAAAAAAAAGAAAAGAAAAAAAAATTATTGCAATTATCTGGGTGTCAAAAAAAATAATAATAATAAAAAAAATATAAAATAAAAAATAAATAAAACAAAAAAAATATAACAATAACATGTCGATCACATCTCATTCAATGCTCTTAAAAATAAATCAAAATATTATAAGACTTAAAAATATTGAAAAAAAATTATCGGGTGATAGAAAGTTTCGCAGATGTTTGCTTGATCATTACAGTGTTTCCGCTAAATTTTGTTTTGATAAAATCAAGTATTAGCTGGATTCAATTCAGGAAACTGTTTCAGAGCTGAAACGAATTTTGAAGGAAGCGAGTGACACATACGCCAATATCCAATCGCGCATACAATTTCATCAAATAAACAAAATTCAAGTTAAGTTTAAAACCTTAGCAAAACTAGCTATCGTGTTCAACCGTTGGAATCAAAACAAAATGGAAACTTTCGATATCAAAACAGCCACCGCTTTGGTGCAAATATACGATGGCAATACAGATGGTTTGGAAAATTTTGTGGACTCTTCAAATTTACTAAAGGAGTTATGTCCAAAAAATCCACAAATGTTGGTAAAATTCCTAAAAACAAGATTAATAGGAAAGGCGCGCTTAGGACTGCCGCCTAATATTGACGATTTTGACTCGTTAATAAATGATATACGGTCCAGATGCCGAGAAAAACTTAATCCAGATAATATAATAAGCCAATTGAAATCTATTCGCCAGACGGATACTAAAGCTCTTTGTGACGAGGTTGAATTACTCAGCACAAAATTAAAAAAACGTTTATTTGCAGCTGCACATTCCGGAAAAAGTTGCAAATGACATGTCATTAAAGCATGGGATTAATGCTCTGATTGAAAAAGTTCATAATCAGGAAACAAAAATTGTTCTTAAAGCAGGTCAATTCGCATCTGTTTCAGATGCATCGGAGAAAGTATTAAAAAACGAAAGGAATAACAACGGTTCACAAATATTAGCCTTCAACAGAAACTACTATGACAATAGAAAATTCGTTCGTAATAAATACCCACCGAACACATACAATAGATTCCAGCCAAACACGAATAATAGATGGTTTTCCAATAGAGCTCCCCTTGGTAACAATCAGGTAACTAGCAACAGATACCAAAACCAAAGATATCCCAATAACTCTTTCAGAAAACAATTTTCAAATACAAATACTCGTAGAGTCTACAATACACAAGCTGCAGAAGAGGAACATTTTTTAGGGGTACCACAGGCGTTAGAAGAAATCATTCAACCTACAAACGATGGTCAACATTAGCGATAAACTTAAATGCTAACAACTTTATCAAAATTAAAGTAGAAATGGCAATGGGTGAAATAAGCATATTAATTATCGAGACGGGAGCAGACGTGTCATTGTTCAAAGTTGATAAAATAAAACCAACACAGCAAGTCTACACGCAAAATAGAATAAACTTAACGGGCATAACAACCGAATCGGTATCAACATTAGCAACTACTAGCACTAATATAACATTCGGAAATGCTTCAATTAACCACACTTTTCATATCATTCCTGCAGAAATAGATATCAAAGCGGATGGTATTTTGGGAAGAGATTTTTTCACTAAACATAGATGTGTTATAGATTATGAGCACTGGCTTTTAAATTTCAATTGTAACGGTGTTACAATCAGCCACCCCATTGAAGATAGTATTAATGATGGTTTCATATTGCCTCTAAGCAGTGAGGTTATTCGAAGGATAAATTTGCCCGACCTCGTTGAAGACTCTATTGTCCTTGCGAGCGAAATATTACCAGGAGTATTTTGTGGCAACTCGGTGGTATCAAAACAAACCCAATATGTAAAATTTGTAAACACCACTGAAAGTAATGTATATATTGGAAAGGATTCATTTAAACCACAGATTGACCCTCTCAAAAATTATATTCAGAAAAATTTTAAATTTAAAAGCTCTAAAACAAATGAATCTAAAATAAAAACATTATTGAGCAAAATCGATAGTCAGAATGTCCCTAAATATATAATCCCTCATTTAGAAAAAATATCATCCGAGTACCATGATA